>NC_056726.1:607406726-607566726 GCF_019279795.1 Protopterus annectens
AGCTATAGACACTATGTTAAAGTATATTTACAACAAGGTTGACCATTTAGTCAAGGACTCGTGGGAGTTCTTAGCCAGTTTTCCTACACATATAAGTAGTAACAACATATTATTCGCCTCCATAGATGTAGTGGACCTGTTCACATGTATCCCCAAAACAGAGGGCTTAGAAGCATTTAGTGAAAGTATACATAAATACGGTGAGATGGAATGGGACAAAGTGCAACTTATCAATGAATTAATGTCTATAGTTCTAGATAATAACTATATATATTATGAAGGAGAAATATTTAGACAGGTCAATGGTGTGGCAATGGGGTCAGCGTGTGCCCCAGTTTTTGCCAACCTGGTGATGCTTAGTTGGGAACAGCGAACAATTTTTTCTAGTGAATATATGGACAGGATAAAGTATTATTCACGTTTCTTGGATGACATATACATTATGTGGGAAGGTGATATGAAGTCTTTTGAGGCATTTTTTTCATATTTGAATAACAGTAGCAACTTTTTAAAGTTTACCTCAATTAGCAACAATGTGGGAGTCCCGTATTTAGACACTATGATCACCAGAGGGGAAGGAGTATACAAATCTAAAATACATAGAAAAAACACGTTCACAAACTCCTACTTGGATTACAAGAGTTGCCATCCGACTAAGACAAAGAAAAACATTTACAAGGGGCAATGTATAAGGGCACTTAGAATGACATCTGAATACAGTGAAATGCTTAAAGAGATTGAATTTATTACGTCACTTTTTGCAGAAAGGGGATACAACAGCAGAATGATGGAAAAGACAAGTAATGAAGTAATCAAAGAATGGGGGAAGAAGTTTCCCACTTTATTGGGAATGAAATATAAGAACAATACAAATAATTTAGATGAACTAGTGAATAGAGGAAATGACAATACATATGGTAGGTCCTGTGTTATAGAATTTGGTCCACATTGTAATAGGATAGAGGAAATTATCAGAAACCATTGGCATATTTTATTATCCAGCGATGAGATGATGGAAATATTAGGAATACAACCAAGATTTGTATATAGGATGGGACAGAATTTGAAATCACTTTTAGAAAATAATACAAAAAGAAACGCGATCAGCAATACGGGCAGCACTAGGAGATGTGGTGCATTATGGAAGAAAAGGAGATAGTACTTGGAAATTACAACAGAACAAAAATAATTACAAGGAAGGGGAATTGTAACACGAAATATGTGGTATACATGGCTAAATGTACAGTATGCCCATCCTACTATATAGGAAAAACTGAACAACAGTTTAAGAAAAGAATTTATGCACACACATACTCTATAAGGAAAAAAGATGAGAAAAACGCCCTAGCTAAATACATACTTAATAAAGGAGCAGAGCACGAATTTAGGTTTTGTATTTTAGAAGCTATCAAGATAAATCCTATGGGGGGTAATATTAAGGGGCATTTAGCATTCAGGGAATGCTATTGGCAAATTTTGACAGACGCAACAACACTCCCAGGAATAAACGAATATATTTCTGTCAAACCCTTGCTTGAGATATAAGAAAATCTCACATGCTTAAAGGGATTATGCATTTTAAAAGACTATGTTACTATTTTTTATAAGTTCATATGTATGTATATATTTTTAAGTACATTTATGTATATTTATATATTTATTAAGATATTTTTAAATAATCTTGTTAGGATATTTAACAGGATTTTTTAATGTATATATCATAAATAGTTAGAGTAGGATTTAAATCTATTCCATATTTAGTGCATGCATATTTTAGATAGTATATATATATATAATATCAATATTTAACATCTGACAAACATCCCATAATTAACCTTGTACTTCGTATACAAAGTTACACATTGACACTGTTGTATTCTTATGACCAATGTATTCAATATCATGAGCACACAGTTTATGTATTAAAAGTTAATATTTTATGTGAGGTTAAACAGGTAGCAGGAAGTGGCATTCAAATGTTAATATTGCTTTAAGCTACAACATCAGTTTTAAATGGTTTGAGCGCCAATTTGGCTATTTAAGCAATGGTATAGCAGGAGAATGTTGTTCTGAGGAAGCACACGTGTTAGTGTGTGAAAGCGCTTAACCTGGATTGTTTTAACCTGGATTGTTTTGTGTTAATAAATTTCGAAAAACTACTTTTGGTTGTGGATTCCGTGACCGCTGGTTGCTTAAAACAGCAGCATTCTGTGTAAGAAAACTTTTAGCTGAGACGCTGTGGTAACTTCTGCAGTTATTTTGGTGGTGCTTTGGCAGATCGTATTCCCTACTCATTTTGGCGTATAGCGTGTATTACGCCGTTTACATATTTCTTGGAAGTTACGCTAGTGTTTCCACTGGTGAACAAAGAAGCTTCCTCCTATCCAAACAAGGATATGGGCAACACAGGAACTATGACACAGTCCAGAGATCAGCAATACCTAAAGACTGGACTATTCTAGTTCAGTAAAGGTGGGAAACAAGGATATATATATATATATATATATATATATATATATATATATATATATTTTTTTTTTTCTTACAAGGTAGCAGAAAATAGATACAGTAACAACAGTAAATGCTTTAAATCGGCTAGCACACTTGAGTGTGTAGCCTACCAGTTAATTTAAGCAAAAACAAACTTTAAAAGTGCAGAAAAGTTCAGGAAAACAAACAGTAATGCAATAAATCAACTTTGCAGAGCTTATTTAGTTATAGAAACTCGCTTTTCGGCGAGAAAAAGCAGTCGGAAATAAGAAGCCAAAAAATACTTATAAATCAATGGAAAGTCACTCGTCCACTCGCTGCTGCTTGTAGAACTCTGCAGGACACCACAAGGAGCTGTGCTGAGTCAATTACAAGCGCAAAAGTGCGCTAAAGTGGGCTTTATAGCAGGGTGTTAGAAAGAGTATAGTATTTTTCATTCACGTTTCATAACATTTGGTTACATGTAATGTTATGAATCATCACAATGTGTTTTTTTGCTTTTGAATTTATGTCATGTGACCTGTAATTAATAAGACAAAGTTTGTTGCATTATTTATTCTCATGAAGTCTTTGTCTTATATTTCATAGGTTCCGTGCTGTTTGTTTTTGTGCAGGTAAGTGGGGTTGTTTACAGTTTTCTAGCTTTGCTTAAAAGGATTTTTTTCTTGCTTTGTTGTGACTACTACCATTGCCCAACCTTTTGGAAATTTTTTTTTTTAATATTCAAAGAATAAACACTTACACTGGTTATGAGAATAAATTCTTGCATTGATTAAAAGCCACATATATGTACTGCTTTAAGAAAGGTTAACATGAGATAACCTTATAAATGTAAGAATGGCTCTACTACACTGCCTTTGCTCTCTATTCATTCAGAAAGATTACTCAAAGTATACACATAATGAAAACCTTGGGGTGGCCTTTATGAACCCTCTCCATATTTTTGTAATGCTTGAGCGAATAACTTCTACACTTGTTAAACAGTGGATCCCTGGACTGCTTAACAGGTAGACAAGTATACTATTTAATAGACAGATACAATGTTTCTCCCACTATGGAGTCTTTAAATCTATAAAAAGGCCAAGGACATCCATTTTATTTGTTTTTCTTTGTTACTGGATCGATAGTTTATATTACTATGGTTATACATTTTTCATTAAAAAATCATGCCTAGCTTAAAGTGATTGCACAGCCATAGCTTTTCTGCCACACTCACTTATGTTTTGAAGGCCAGCACATGTGGTTCTTACCAATGCCACTACTATGCAATTGTATTGATGCCTTCTTGGCTCCTTGGGCACTTTTTAATTCCATTTTTGAGCTGCCTGATGCATTAAAATGTTCCAGAGTGACTTGCAGAATTCGATCCAAAATCCCAGTTTAGTCTGTGCAAAACTCAGAGAAACTGTCTCCATTTATGACACAGATAGCTGTCTTCTACGGGAAAATACATTTCACAGTGTTATCTTTATAGTCATCTTATTTATAGCTATTAAGCTGCTAACATGGCAGCTAGTGATTGGTAGAAACAATGGAAAAAACAATAGTTATCCATAGAGGTGCACAACACATAGCCTTATATGTGGAATGTGCACAACATGCAATAATTGCAATACACATTTTACCTACTGTTTGCAAATTCCAAGTATGAAAAGAATGAAAACAACATGCAGAACATTCCCTTTATACTTACACACTAAGGCTCCCCTTAGGTTCCTTGTAAATTGTGAAGGATGTGCCTTATTCAAAAGTGCACAATGAAACTCGTCCAACACATGAACTCAGAATACAAGTACATTTGTGAGGCAACTCTTTATGTTATTAATCACAGTTTTACATTTTATTCATGTATTTTTATTTTTATTTATTTAACATTTGTTAACCGGGAAACCCTGACTTGGAACTAAGCCAATTTTCAGCAGAGGCCCAGGGAGAAACACTCCAGATGCACGTCTTTGTAACATGGGAGGAAGCTGGAGCACCCAGAGGAAACCCACACGAATGCAGGGAGGACATGCAGACTCTGCACAGAAGGCACCTCAGCTGAGAATCAAACTGGAGAACCTCTTGTTGGGAGCAAGAACACTACTGCTGCACCACTGTGCCATGGTTTGACTGCAGTTTGATTCATTCTTCATAAAAACGTCAACTGCTGTTTGTATAGCAGTGCATTCAGTGTTATCACAGTGCTGTATTGCTCTTTCTACAGTGGTGCATTCAATGCTATTACAGAACTGTACTTCTCTTTCTGCAGCAGTGCATTCAGTGTTATTACAACACTGTAACGCTCTTTCTGCAGTGGTACATTCAGTGTTATTGTAGCATGGTGCCCTCTTTCTGCAGTGATGCATTCAGTGTTATTATAGCATGATACTATTCTTTTTGCAACAGTGCATTCAATGTTATTACATCATGGTACTGCTCTTTCTGCTGTGGTGCATTTGGTGTTATAACAGTGCAGTACCACTCTTTCTGCAGCAGTACATTCTGTGTTATTACAGTACAGTACTGCTCTTTCTGCAGCAGTGGATTCAGTGTCATTATAGCACGGAACCACTCTTTCTGCAATGGTACATTCAGTGTTATTATAGTACAGTACTGCTCTTTCTGCAATGGTGCATTCATTGTTATTATAGCATGGTGCCACTCTTTCTGCAGTGGTGCATTCGGTGCTATTACAGCATGATACTGCTCTTTCTATAGTGATACATTCAGTGTTATTACAACACAGTACTGCTTTTTCTGTAGCAGTGCATTCAGCGTTTTTACAGTGAGGTACTGGTCTTTCTGCAGTGGTGCATTTGGTGTTATTACAGTGTGATACTGCTCTTTCTGCAGCAGTGCATTAGGTGTTATTACAGTGCGGTACCACTCTTTCTGCAATGGTGCATTCAGTGTTATTACGGTGTGGTATCATTCTTTCTGCAGTGGTGCATTTGATGTTATTACAGTGGGTTCCTATTATTTAAGTGAATGCTTAAAGTTGCGAATGCTGTTTCGTTGAACCTGTTTACGTGAAATGGCAAAATGCCGAAAGCACGGAACAGCGATTTTTTTCCTAGGGAAAAAAAAATCACTGGGACGTTTTCGGGACTATGCCATTTCCTCTACTGTGGTGTGATCTCAGAGGTTTACACTTAAATAGGGGGTGTGGGGGGCATAGCCCCCCATTTTATTTTGTGTTTGTTTTTTTTTTGTTTTTTTTTTTTTTACGGATCAGTGATTTTTTTTTCCCCTGGGAAAAAATCGCTGATCTGTGTGTTCGACATTTTACATTTTCGTAGTGTTTGGGTCGATTATATAGCATTCACAATTTCAAGCATTCGCTAATATTATATAGACCCATTACAGTGTGGTAATGCTCTTTCTGCAGTGGCGCATTTGGTGTTACTTCAGTGAGGCACTGCTCTTTCTGCAGTGTTGCATTCAATATTACTACAGTGTGGTACTAGCCTTTCTGCAGAGGTGCATTCTGTGTTATTATAGTGCTGTACTGCTCTTTGTGCTGCGGTGCAGTCAATGTCATTACAATGCTGTACTGCTGTCTGTGCAGTGGTGCATTCAGGGTTAACACAGTACTGTCCTGCTCTTTGCACAGTGGTGCATTCAGTTTTATTACAGTTCTGTACTGCTCTTTGTGCAGTGGTGTATTCTGTGTTATTATAGTGCTGTACCGCTCTTTGTGCAGTGCTATAATAACACTGAATGCAGTGCATGTCTGTTTAGAATACATGCATTCATGCAAAGGTTGTCTTTGTGTAGATACTAGCAATGTGGTATACAGTGCAGTACAAGACATTACATTTGTGTGCTGTTTAAGCATGATACTGTACAGTTCAAGGTATTGTTTTTGTATACAAAATGGGTTGAATATAAAACAATACCACACTTTAGAATGATGCAACAGGAAATTAATTTATGAGGGAAGCCTGATTAAAAAAAAAAAAAAAAAACAAGTATGTCACTTCACAGCAATGTACTAGAGTACTGTGAAACATGGACAAAAAAGAAAGAAAAAATGAAAAGTTTTCCATTTTGGCTATGCTCTCTAAATTTGTCCAAAACACCATGGCATAGATCATGAAAAAAATAGTAACAAAACTGAACTAATGAAAGTATCTATTACAGCAGTACTAAAGGACCTGCCATTTCTTTCTCCTCACTAAGTGTAGCTATTATAAAGCTATTTAAGCAAGTGTGGAAAAAAAATAAACTGCTGTACCAGCAGCAGTTTATTTTGTGTGTGTGTGTGTGTGTGTGTGTGTGTGTGTTTGTGTTTTTTTGTGTGTCTGTGAGATGGAGAGAGAGGGAGAGATATACAGACACAGTGTGTGTGTGTGTGTGTGGGGGGGGGGTGGGACTTGTAATGCTTTTGACTGTATATGTGCTACTGTTAATATTTATGTAGTTCTTCAGTCATTTGATCACAGTATGTCATCTGAGGTGAATGCTGCCAAGAAAGTGGCTGTAATTGTTGGACTTATTTGTTTGTGCATGTATATATGCATGAGTCTATATCTCTTTGTCTGTGAGTATGTATTGCGGGGGGGGGGGTGCACCCATGCATCTGAGTTTCTATATATATGTGAGATGGTCTCTCTGCATCTGCAACTGTCTTTGTGTGCATCTATATATGTAACTATGTGTGTATGTGCATGTATGTATATGTATGCATGTTTGTGTAGATATAAAATAGTTGTGAAACTCATATTTTTAGATGTATGAGAATGAAGAATGGAAAGGTTGTTGGCCCAGATGACATACCTGTGGAAGCATGGAGGTGTTTAGGTGAAATGGCAGTGGAGTTTTTAACCAGATTGTTTAATAAAATCTTGGAAAGTGAGAGGATGCCTGAGGAATGGAGAAAAAGTGTTTTGGTACCAATTTTTAAGAATAAGGGTGATGTGCAGAGCTGTAGTAACTACAGAGGGATTAAATTGATCAGTCACAGCATGAAGTTATGGGAAAGAGTAGTGGAAGCTAGTTTAAGAAGGGAGGTGATGATTAGTGATCAGCAGTAAGGTTTCATGCCGGGAAAGAGCACTACAGATGTGATGTTTGCTCTGAGAGTGTTGATGGAAAAGTACAGAGAATGTCAGAAGGAGTTGCATTGTGTTTTTGTAGACTTAGAGAAAGCATATGACAGGGTGCCTTGAGAGGAGTTGTGGTACTGTATGAGGAAGTCTGGAGTGTCAGAGAAGTATGTAAGAGTGGTACAGGATATGTATGAGGGTAGTGTGACAGCGGTGAGGTCTGCGGTGGGAGTGACAGATGCATTTAAGGTGGAGGTGGGATTACATCAAGGATCAGCTCTGAGCCCTTTCTTATTTGCAATGGTAATGGACAGGTTGACAGATGAGATCAGACAGGGGTCCCAGTGGACTATGATGTTTGCAGATGACATTGTGATCTGTAGTGAGAGTAGGGAACAGGTGGAGGAGACCCTGGAGAGATGGAGATATGCTCTAGAGAGAAGAGGAATGAAGGTCAGCAGGAATAAGACAGAATATATGTGTGTGAATGAGAGGGAGGATAGAGGAATGGTGAGGATGCAAGGAGTAGAGGTGGCGAAGGTGGATGAGTTTAAATACTTGGGGTCAATAGTTCAGAGTAACGGTGAGTGTGGAAGGGAGGTGAAGAAGAGAGTACAGGCGGGATGGAGTGGGTGGAGAAGAGTGTCAGGAGTGATTTGTGACAGATGAGTACCTGTAAGAGTGAAAGGGAAGGTCTACAAGAGGGTAGTGAGACCAGCTATGTTATATGGGTTGGAGACAGTGGCATTGACAAAAAGACAGGAGTTTGAGCTGGATGTGGCAGAATTAAAGATGTTAAGATTTGCACTGGGTGTGACGAGGGTGGACAGGATTAGGAATAAGTATATTAGAGGGTCAGCCCAGGTTGGAAGGTTTGGAGTCAAAGCCAGAGAGGCAAGATTACGTTGGTTTGGACATGTGCTGAGGAGGGATGCTGAGTATATTGGGAAAAAGATGCTAAGGATGAAGCTACCAGGAAACAGGAAAAGAGGAAGGCCTAAGATAAGGTTTATGGATGTGGTGAGAGAGGACATGCAGGTGGTTGGTGTGACAGAGTAAGATGCAGAGGACAGGAAGAAATGGAAACAGATGATCTGCTGTGGCGACCCCTAACGGGAACAGCCGAAAGAAGATGATGATGATTATCCTTCCTTAAGCAACAATAACATATCCTACAGCAACTCTGAACTATTAAATGGAGCAACTATTTTACATCAACAATATAAAAACATGTATATGCTGGCAATAAAACACATATAAAACAATTTAACAGGTAGTCCATTTTCTAGCTACAATAATGCCCTTATGGAGGAGTGTTACAGGGAATTAATGTACCTTCTAGGGGTAGGGAAACCCTCTGCTGAAGCACAATAATGCCTTCCAGGATAGGTGTTTCAAGGAAAATAAAGGACCTTCAAGGGTTGAGTAGGGGCCCTGTTTGTGGAGTTTGACATTACAATGCCCCTGGATGCTCTGTTATTTCCCTGTAATGCCCATCCTGTTGGACATTGTTACTTGTGTGATATCTATGTACAATATGGTGCTGTGCAAAGTAATATACTGGGGTGCTGTCTAAGCATTATACTGTGCAGTAAAAGGTATTAAACTTGTGTGGTCTCTATTCCTGATACTCTTTGTACTGCAAACTACAAGGTTTTATCTCTACATGCTGTCCTAGAATGACTCAGTCCAGCGAAAGTTATTACACTCGCGCGTAATGGTATATTACTCTATGCACTGCATGCATACCTCTCAGCTATCCAGATTTTTGCAGAATGTCCAGATTTATGACTCATATTTTTTGGTCTATTCCTTATAAAACTTTTGGTTTTCTGGATTTTTGTTAGAAATCAGTAAGGATTGAATTCACTAAATAATGGAAGGTATTTGAGTTTCAGACTTCACATCCTTCAGAAAATGAATGGCAACAGAGGACCTTTTATCCTAGCAACATTCTAAGTTTATAAGAGCAATATTTAAAAGTTGTCATTATTTTGAGGGCTTTGTTCCCCATTATTTTAGGCTTTGTCCAGATTTTTTGTGCTAAGAATTTGAGAGGTATGACCATGCAGTATTATACTTGTGTGCTGTCTATGCATGATACAATGCAGTACAAGAGATCATAGGTTCATAGGTAGGTACTAGGCTATCTGCCTGAAGGCATTTATAAGCTTAGTCAGAATGTGTTGGCTTTTGCCGTCCCCTTAGATTAGTTCCCTGTGCCTCTGTCCAGCAGAGCCATTGAAGTGATCTCTGGGGTAAACTTTCTGTTTCCCATCCACTCGTCAAGGTTTCTTTTGAAGAGGGTTAGCGAGGAGCTCTGCCTAATGTAGATTGTAATCTTGTTCCAGAGCATGGGAAGTCTCTGGGACAGGAATATATCCCTCCAGCATGTCCTATTTATTGTTGTGATGAGGTTTAGATCCCTGGAGCGTGTGGCTCAGGGATATGGTTTTCTTTAGGTGGAGCATGTCCATCAATTCTGGGTTGGACATGGCCTTGTATGTCAGGCAGAGATCACCTCTGAGTAGGTGGTATGCAACTGAGTACAGTTGGAGTTTCTTCAGTCGAGCTGCATAGGGCATCTGCTTGAGGCCAGTGATACTCTTGGTGAGATACTTCTGTGGTCTTTCCAGTTGTTGCAGGTGTCTTGTAAGGTACATCTCAAATGGGTCTTTGTACTCTATGATGGGTCTGATGAGGGATGCGTAGAGGGGCCCAATGACTGCTTTCAATCTGCTTGCAAACCTTTTTGTGATTAGGTGGGCCACATAGAAGGATTTTCTAACCATGTGATTATCAAAGGAGAGGTTACTAATCTACTTGGGTCCCCAGATCCCTTATTACTTCTTCTGTATTTAGGGGACTACCACCTATGTGTTAGTTTGTGGGTACTTTGTTTTTTCCAAAGGGGACATCTAGTGAGGATAATCTGTAAACTGTGTAGTATAGCAATAACCCATGGCTGGGTATGGGGAATGCAAGATTTTCCCACAGTTGGTGTGGTTTTAATGACCAAACAAAAAAAAAATTGGGTAAATCAGCATTACCCACACCCAGCCATGGGTTATTGCTATTATAGAATGACATTATTTAAGAAAAAGTTACTTTTCTTAAATAATGTCCTTATATAATGTCATTGTGGTGTTCGTCCGCATTTTTCTCCAGTATCATGGGGCTTTCTTGATGTACTGAGCATGCATATGGGACTTGTTCCCAAGCTTACACAGTACATCAGTGCTGTGGAAAGGAAGCAATGGAGAAAGGAAGGAAAAAGGAAAAGAGAAAGTACATGGATAGTCAGGTACGTTTCTCTAGTTTTGCATAACGTATTTGATTCTCCTTGTATTTTCTTGTATTTTCTCTGTCCTGTCTCTCTTATTCTTTTAAAGCCTCTGGATTCCTAAGCTCATATTTTTAAAAAAATGAAAGAAAACTAGAATTTCTGTAGCATATATTAAGAGAAGAAAGTCTGGGCAACTGGACAATGGGCATTTAAAATGGGCATGCTGATTGAGCTGATCAATCAGCTCGTTTGTTTTTTTTTTACTCAAATGATTTTTATTTTAATGAAATAACACAATAATTTAATACATTCATAACATTCAATAACTATTTACAGTATTTAAGTTCAGCCTGACAAAAAGGATTCAGATAAAACATTTTTAGTTAACTAATAAGTTAATATATAAACTGTGGTAGTTAGGAAGAGTTTGGCTCCAACTGTATGGTATCAATCAAGTTCAAAACTTTCTTCCATGGACTATTAACCAATGGCTTAGGAAAAGTTCTTAACTCTTTAGTTCTTTTCTCCATTAGTATGCATTTCTTCAGTGATGATAGGAATTCCTGCATTGTGGGTGCAACATTAGAGTTCCATCTTCTAGTTATAAATTTTCTGGCTATTGCTAACATTGTCCACAACAAATACAGGTCATCTGTCTTCATATTATTACTATTAACAACATTCAATAAAATTAAAGACTTTGTCAAAACAAATATATCAATATAGATAGCTTGAAGAAATTTGTTAATCTCATTCTAATATGGTTAAATATTAGTACAGTCATAAAAAATATGGGACCAGTCAGCATTAGTGGACAGATGACATCTGCAACATAACTTGCTGTTTGAAGGGTTCATTTTTGAAAGTTTCTCAAGTGTCAGAAAGGATCTGTGTAGAACTTTCCAATGAAAAATCCTCCAGAATTGTGATTAAGAAGTTAGTTTAACTGAAAATAAAATGTTTGTTTTATCTTCCATTGATAATGATACTTGAAACCATTTAGTTAGGTATTGCCAGTAAGAATCTTTGGGAGCTGTCTTATAGACAATTAAAGTGTTATATAGATATGATAATTCATTCTTAACATTGATATTATTATATAGAATTCCAAATCCGGTTTATAATTTTTGGTACGGTTTTGAAGGATGAGTTATGTATTATTCTACACAGATCCTTAGTGTATGCTGTAACACTCTGAAGAACCAACCAGTCATTAGGGGATAGGCCATCCGTTGACAATATACTTTGTATGTTCAAAGCTTGTTGGTTTTCGATACATTGCAACCAACAAAATAGTTATTATTTTCCCATAAACCAAAAAACTCTCTTATGTGTTTTATTAGGGAAATCTCTTGTAATAGTAAATGGTATTACAAATCAATGCCACAATTTTATATCTAAATTTGTGTTAATGAATTTTCTAAACACATAAAAAATATTGTTTATTAGTGTTACTTTAGTTAATTTTGTTGTACTATACTGTAAATTTAAACTTAAATAGTGCCATATCTTGTTATCTTTGTCAGTTACCAAAGCATTCTTTGATAAACAGTTTTCATTCATTAGTATAATGGAGTGTAACTGTTTCCAATTGGAAGATTATCTAGGATTTATCCAATTCATCACTACTTTAATTATAGATGACTTTATATAAGTTTCAATCTCTGGGAATTTTTACCCCCCTTGTTCCCATTTTCTGATATGATCAGAATATGCCACTCTATTTCTTTTGGGGTACCATAGGAATTTCATCAGAGGTGAAGTGATTTCTTTAAGGATTTTCTTTCCTGGTTGAAGTATAAGGACTTGTGCTATATATAGTATTTTAGGTAACCATTTTTATCAGTTATAACCTATCATCAAATGTTATAAACAAATTATTCCATTTTCTTATTAATGTCTTGATTAAGTCCATGGCTTTAGCATAGTTAAGCTGTAAGGTTTCATATATATTCTTGCCTAGGACTATTCCTAAATAGTCTAGAGTTGAAACTTGGTTTCCAATAATATGATTAACTGGAACCTGTATGTTTCTTTTTTATTTAATAATAAATATTTTGATTTAGATTTGTTGAAGGAGAGTCATGAGATTTTTTGGAAATTTGTTGTTACTATATCCACTTCACCTAATACTTCCTTAGAGTTGGGTAAGGTCAGTAAGACATCATCAGCAAACATCATTATTTTAGAAATATATTGGTCATATATATTTATACCTCTTATGTTTGGGTTATTACATATTAAAATGGCAAATATTTCTATGGCCACAACAAATAGGATAGAGGACATGGGACATCCTTGCCTAGTACCTCTAGTAATTTAAATTGCTTTGGAATTAAAAGGACCTAATTTGACATATGCTAGATTATTTTCATAGATTTTCTTTATCATTGTTATAAAAAAGGGGGGAATCAAATAACTGTAAGACTTTAAATAAATAACCCCAATTTAAGGAGTCAAAGGCCTTTTGAATATGTAGCTCTATTATCAATGCTTCATGGTTTCCTCTATTGAGGTAATCTATCAGAGTTAATACTCTTTTAATATTATCCTGTGTATGCCTGTTGTGTATGAAACCAGTTTGGTCTTCATTAATTATTTTAGATATGGATATTTTCAATCTGTTGACTATAATTGACATAAATAGTTTATAATCATTATTCAACAAAGAAATTGTTCTATATGAGTTGCAATGATTAGGCTCCTTATTCTCTTTTAATATAGGAGCCAAGATGGCTAACTGATAGCAGCAGTTTTTCAGAGCTCCATAAAACTAATATAAAAACAGGAAATAACTTATTTTATTTTAGCAAAAATACTTAAAATTGATAGATGAAAGTATAAACTGTATTATTAGTAACTTTGGTGAACTTAGGAAAGTTTTTTTCCTGTCCAGTTATAAAGGAGAATATACAATTTGTGGAGATGAGCACTTCGAAGACTTCTCATTCTGACATGGCTTTAAAAAAAGAAATGCAGCTTGTGACATTTACTCTACAAGAACTCTCACTAAAAATGGATGATTTGAAGGAGAATTTACAAAACCTCAAGGAACATTGCCAGGAACAAACAGAATCTCTCAAGGAAATTATACAGCAGCATCAATCCAGAATAACACACTTAGAAGCATCCCTGAATGATCTTGATGGAAGACTGAAGGAAGAAGAAAGCCAGAAAGATTTTCTCATCAAACAAAATATTTGGCTTCTCAATAAAGTGGATGACCTGGAAAACAGAGAGAGAATGTCAAATATAAGGGTTTTTGGCATCCCTGAGAGAGCTGAAGGAGAAAATATAATTTCTTTCCTGAATACCTGGATTTCAGAGATTTTAGATTTAAAGGAGGGTCTGTCCTTTGGTATTAAAAGGGCTCATAGAGCTTTAGGAAAGCCAGTGTCAACATCCTCCTCTACTCCTCCCAGATCAATAGTCATAAAGTTTCTATCTTATTTGGACAAGGAGTTGGTCCTAAAATATGCCTGGAGGAAAAGTCCATTAAAATTTAATCAAAACCCAATTAGGTTTGATAATGACTATTCTACCAGGGATTTGGAAGAGAGGAAAAAAGCTTGGCCATTAATAAAACTGTTAAAGCAGAATAACATCAAAAACTCAGCTTGTCTTTCCTGCCAGAATAAAAATCCTATATCAGAATGAAATGAGATAATTTAATGCCCTAGAGGAAGCCTCTGCCTTTATTAAAAACAATAACATTATTTCTCTACCTGAAGATATGAAATGGGCATCTACTTCTCTGACGAGAGTTACTGATAAATCTTCTTGGACCAATGTTAAAAAGAAAAAACAAAAAAACTGAGCCAAAGACTGATGTTCCCACTAAATCTCTTAAAGCATCTACTGCAACTGGACTTTAATTTGTTTTATACTTGCTAAATCTGCAAGTAAGGTATGTCATGACAATATTTTTCTTATTGCTTTTCTTTCTCTTTTTGCTGTTTCATTTCTATACTTTTTTTGTTCATATACAAATTAAATAACTGTTTATACTTTTAGTATATTAGTATAATATTACTGGTTTATTGAGTGATATAATTGAACAGTAAGCTATCTTTGCCTTTATGACCTTAAGATGACATGCTTTATTTCAAATAATATATAGCCCTTGTCCTGCTAAATGTTCTTCTGAGTTATACACAGGCATAGTCACCGCTTAGATTATTTATCAAAACTGTTTTAGATACATGGGATAACAGGCCATATTTATGATTTAGTGTATATTAACTAGGTTTTTTTAAACATTTATAACTTTTGATTGTTTCAGAATATATATTGGTACCTGTGTGAACAAAAAGCTGTTTGCTGGCTTTTGACATAAATTGGGTCTCTCTGACAGTTATATGCTTGCATGTTTTATGGCACAAGGTTTTTAGATGGTTACAAGTTATGTTTCCTGTAGAGTTTAATGTTAAAGCACTGTTTTCTCTCTCATTGGCATTGGATGTTATTTTACTGTTTGGAAGTATCTGACAGTTAAACTTTGCATTTGCTACTATAAATAAGCAAACTTTGTGACACAGTTAAAGTGAGGTCAGGAAAATGTACTGTATAGTGTGCTGAGTGGGAAAATGTCAGTTTGAGATCTAAGAAGTGAAGCTTTCTTACTTAGCTCATGACATCATGCATTCTATGCATGCAGATCAGATTACATTACATCTAATGTGTATATGCAAGCCTAATTGTGAATGTCAAGACTCTGATTGGTTATTATACAATAACACCCCATTAATATTCCAAAATGTGCACGCTGATTGGCCAGCCAACTAGCATGCCGATTGTAAATCCCATAATATACCAACAGAAAAAGGTCCAGTCACCTGGAATTTTTTCCATTGGTATAAAGTGCCCCAAAACTTTTTTTTTTTTTTTTTTTTTTTTTTTTTTTTTTTTTTACAATTAAAAAAAAAAAAGACAAAACGGAGCGAGACTTTCTTGTCTCCGTTGCTTCCAGTTCAAAGCATTGATGTACTGGGTATGCAGGGGAACGCAAGTCCTATATGCATGCACAGTACATCAAAATGCAGAAGCAATATACCACAACCGACAGAAGAACAGTAATCCGACATTATACAAAGACATTATTTAAGAAAAGTAAGCATTTTTTCTTAAATAATGTCATTGTATAATAGCAATAACCAACTCCATGGTTGTGGTATATTGAAGATTTACCCACAGTTGCCTTTGTTTAATCACTCGGGCTTCGTCCTCATGATTAAATCACACCAACCATGGATAAATCTTCAATGTACCACACCACGTCATCAGTTATTGCTTTAATATAGTATAGTAGGCTTCTTTTATAAGAATTATGAGCTACACTGTCTGCAAACATATTCATGGTTCCCTTTTATAATAGTGACTATATTTTGTGATCAAATATATTCAGAAATGTTATATTTTCTTGTAAACAGTTAATTATAACCACTATTTCTAGTGAATATACTGGAGTTTTTTATAAATAGATCTTTATAAATAATTTTCCAATGAAGTTAGTAAGTGTTTAGTATAGGCTTATACATTTACAGGAAATGCTTATTACTAATGGTAATAACTGTAAGGATACTCAAACACCATACTAAATCCTAGCGAACATATATATATATGAATAATTTTGATTGAACTATAATTACTTTGCATTTAATATGTTGAGTTCCTTATTGTATCCTAGATACTATTTATATTTCAGATGTCATGTTTTCAGTTATTATAAAGTCATGCCTTTTAGTATATTAGCACTTTATGACAGGGAAAGGGCTTTGTAATAGCTATGACTTGTGATAACACAACAAACAAGTTATGAGTTTCAGTATTACCCTGTTACTATGGTAAATATTTACAGCTATCTCTAGCTTAATTTTGTCTTTGAGTCATTCACTTTTAAGACCTGTTATCCATAGTAAGTTGTATATAAATAATGTTTTTTTTACTAATTTTTGTCATTTTAACTGATGCCAGTTAATTATTATTGATTTTAGCCAGTTATTTAAACATCTGCTATTCCAAAAGTTTAGGAGTTAATTAAGAACAAATATATCTTATGGAATATTTCTAAAAATCTATATTAACATCTTTTGGGAATGATACAAATTCACTATGTGCTAACACCCAATTCTCTTGAAGTTTTTATTTAATGGGAGTTTGTCATGATAAGATTTATTCAGAGGGCAAGTAAATACAAATGCTAAATGATTCTTTGAGTTGTTCTGCCATTTTGAAGTTTTTATTAGAACTAATACAGATGACATGTTTAGGTATTTTGAGTAATCATTTAGATTGTTAATAAAGCTAATGTTACTTAGTCTATTAAGCACTGAATTCAGATTATGTATATCAAAATATGTCTCTTGCGTCCTTAGTGAATAATTACTGTATAAATGTTTAATGTTTCTAATAATGGTGTATGTAACTCATCTCTAAAACCTAACTGGAATTAATACCTGATTAGTTGTTTATCACTACTATTTGTCTCTTAATTTATAATATATTCTCCATTTTTTTACTTTGTTTTCATGGGCTTTAACCAACAAAGGCTGATGGAATAGGTAGTCTAGCAGATTTAGTTTTGTTTCCTAGACTAGGAATGTATCTGATTCCATGTATAGGGTGTATTAAAGTTTATATCAGAGTGAAATAAGCAACATTTTTGTTATTTAACTGTTTTTCTAGTTTGAAATGCCTGACACAATTGTTTTACTTTTATCTTTCATGGGGAAAGTTATTTGGATTGAGATAAATACAGAAACTACTAATAGGAAATCTCCTAGACTATTGTCCTCAGTCAAACAGTTAAAAAAATGGACAGAAATGTTTAAATTAAAAGACACCTTTAATGCTTTGGGACCATATTGTTTACTATTCTCACACCAGGACTATAGACATGGTACCCAAACTAGAATAGATTAATATCTCACAAGATATTTATTCTAAAATCTTGAATTTTTCAATACAACCTTATCCCTTTTCAGATCATAATTCCCTGTTGTTAACAATACACTTGGAATTCAATCAATTAGTTATTACTTCAAGGATTCCTTCATATATCACAAAAATAAAAGACTTCTGAACTTCACCCTTTCTTAGAGATCAATTATAAACGTGAAGCAAGCACAGTTATGGCTTGGGATTCTCTTAAGGCCTATCTGTATGGTAAAACCATTTGCTGGTACAAAAATAAAATTAAAGAATGGGACTCAGAGTTACAGCAACTCCAAAATCAAATATTATCTCTTAAATCTAATAAAACTTAATTGCTACAGATAATAAGAGGAAAATAGAAGAAGCAAATAAGAAATACAACAAAATATTATCCGATAAAACTAATTTAGCTATGGAAAAACTGAAATTAAATTTGTATGCTACATCTCCTCAGCATCTTCAAAACCTATCTATGAAAGCTAAGACACAATCAGCAATTAATAACATTGCTAGTATCTTTCATGAAGGGAAAAGGAAAAAAGTCTCGGACATAGGGGACATTCTAGAGGCTGTTAATTATCATTATGCAGAGCATCATAAAGATAAAATAAGTACAAATGAATGTGAGAAGTTAGAGAATATAGTTCCCAACATAACACGAATTCCTGAGGAACTTAAGTTAGATCTACAAAAACCTATTTCCCAAAAGAAAATTATAGATGGGATTAAAGGAAGTAAGTCTAATAAAGCTCCTGGAATAGATGGCTTAATTAGTGTGCTTGCTTTTGAATGTTAATGGCCAGTCATTGTATAATACATGGTATTATATTTGGGAGCTGCCTATGCATGATGTACAGCAATATAAAGTATTATACATGTATGTTATCTGTTCATTATATTGTGTATACTGTGTGGTACCAGTTGTTATATCTGGGTGCTGTTTATTCAAGATACAGTTGCATTGTGATTATATCTTTGTGAGCTCTACATGTCTACATGATACTACACAACAGAAGTATTCCATTTAAGGAGAAAGTCTGCTTAGCATTCTTGCATCTCAACACAATGCTGCATAGATAGATGTTTTGACTTATTTTCTTTATGAATTGCTATTGATCATATTTTCTTCTGATATTATGACACCATCACTTCTATAAACGTCGCTGGAAACATGATTAATGTATGTGGATAGTTAGCAAGAAAAAAATATCTTAAATATTGCAGGCCTACTGTACTGGGTTATTTACTGATGCTGTATTACTTTCATTCCTAACTTTGTCAGTACACAGTGCATACAATTCTCACAGATAGCTGGTAGTGCCAGAAAAAAAAAAGTATTGAATGCAGTCATCGTAGTGGTTGCAAGAAAACATGATTAATTCTGTTTGAATGGGGGGCAGCGAGGACATGTAGCTATAAGTTACTATGGATGTCAATGCAAATTAGGGACCAGTTGCCAATAACCAAGCCTACTGGAGGCATTTTACCAATACATGTGACTATTGCAGGAAGTACTACAAGTTTTAATTACAGACCCTCGAGCTACTTATATTGGACCAAGTTAGGTCTCATCTCTCACAGCAGATGTGGAGTTTGTTCTTTCTTCTTCTGGGCAGTTACTTATTAAAAACATGCCAGAAGGTGGCTATAAGGTAGGCATTTGCATTTGCCATACTCCTCCAGCTAAGTATAAGTTACATAATGTGCTTAAACATGCTATATGCAAAAACATGCATGTATGCATATAGCAGGTGCTGCCATTATATCCAATACCATTGGGAAGAGCAGACATGGCTCAAGCACATTATAGGATCATAGGATCATAGGAGGTTACTAGGCTATCAACCCAGAGGTCATTTTAAGCCTAGCTGTTTCATCCCAATGTAATAACATAGAAATATTAGTCAATGCCCAAGATTGCATTTAGTGATGACTGCCCATGTCCAGGAGGGTTGTGGGCTCTATCCCTGATAAGAATTTACAGTGCCCCTTCCACTAGTCCAGGTTCCTCTTGAACAGTGTCATAGAGGTGCTCTGTTTTACATGAATTGGTAGCCTGTTCCAAATACGCAGCAGTTGCTGGGAAATAAATCTGACCTTCCAGCATGTCCTATTTAAGTTGCAGGCCATATCTGGGTCCCTGGAATGGGTAGCCTTAGTCCTGTTTGATTTATGGATATGCAGCAAATTCATTAGGTTTGGGTCCTGGATTGCTCTGTAGGCCAGGCATAAGTCTACCCTATGAAGTCTATATGATACTGAGTATAATGACAGGGACTTTAGTCGGTCTGTGTAAGCCACATGCTGGAGCCCTGTGATCTTCTTTGTTAGAAATATCTGAGGTCTTTCTAATTGCTTTAGGTGTTTAGTATTGTACATGCCAAATGGGGTGTTATACTCAATTGTGGACCTGATAAGTGCTGAGTATGGGGGGGGGGGGGGTTATAACTTCTTTTGCTGTTGAGCCGATGCCATTACTAATCAAGTGTGCTACGTGGTGATCAAAGTTAAGGTCACAGTCAACTTGTGATCCCAGGTCCCTTATGATCCCAGGTCCCTTATCACTTCATGGGTACTTAGGGTATTGTTGTTGATTTGATAGTGTGAGAGGGCATTGTTTGTGCTGAAGGGAATAATGATACATTTCTTTGCATTCAGTTTGAGACTGTGACTAATACACCAGTAGATGGTCAGCGCAAGACACTCCTGGAGTATACTGACATCATTTGGGCAAATGTGGTCAGGCACAACCCCTTAATTTTGACCTGATTTCTGAGAAATATATACCAAACAGTAGGGGGCCAGCACTGATCCCTGTGGCACCCCACTGATTACAGGTCTGCTGGTTGATGTGGAGCCACCCACTTTGATAGTTTATGTCTGGTTTGTGGTAGTTGGCAACCCATCTTACAACAAAGGTGTTTACATTCAGTTTGCTAAGTTTATCGGTAATGCCTGAATGTGGGATTGTGTCAAAAGCCTTTGCCAGGTTGAGGTATGCTGTGTGCACAGATTTGCCCTCATCAATGGCCTTGGTCACATTTTCAAAGAAATCCACTGGATTTAACAAGGAGGATCTGCTCTTCATGAAACTGAATTGGGTAGGATCCAGGGTTTGGAGGTCACCTATGTCTTTATTTATGAGGTCCTTAATGATACGTTCCATGACCTTAGAGGTGAGGCTGGTCAGGTTTATGTGTCTGTAATTCTGCAAATCTGTTACTAGGGCACCTCTGTGGAGGGGAATAACTGTTGCTGTTCTCCATTCTACAGGAGCAAAGCCTGTGGTTAGGTTATGATTGAAAAAGGCAATTTGTGGTGATGCTATTTTATGTTTAGCCTGTTTAGAAGCCTCGGATATCATCTGGTCCCACAGAGGCTTTTTTTTTTTGCTTAGACAAGGCTTTGTGGACTTAATACTATATGTAGGGTGAGGGGGGAGTTTTGGGGAAGATTTGTTGTAAGTTAGGAGGGGATAAGGGAGTGAAATGGTTGCCAAACCTATCCACTAGCAGGTTTGCTATCTCTGTGGGGTCAGTGTGTGTGATACTGTTAGCCATTAGTTCTGCACATGCTTGGGTCCTACCCTTTAGGTTATGTACATAGCTATAAAAGATAACCTTATGGTTATCCTTGGCATGACATGCACCATACCTTTCAACTGTCCAGATTTTTGCAGAATGCCCAGATTTTTGCCTCATATTTTGGTCTGTACCTCATAAAATCTGTGGTTTTCTGCCAAATCACAGAGGATTGCAGTCACTAAATAATAACATACATTTGAGTTTCTGACTTCTTACCCTTCAAAGTGTGCACGCGAATACAAACCCTATTACTCTAGCAATTTCCTACATTTATAAGAGCAATATTTAAAATCTGTCACTATTTTAAGGCCTTTGTAACCCCCATAACTTTAGGCTTTGTTTAGATATTTTGGTTTAAGAGGTTGAGAGGTACACATGATGTTTGTTGGTAGCATTTAAGTGTATTGTCATCATGCAGCAAACATATCATAAATAAAATGTAAAATGATGATATATGTTTGTAATTAATTAAACAGTATGTGAATACTGAAATTATAGTCATTATTAGGATCCACAGTAATCATTTAGGAGTGAATTTCGACTTCTGGAAGCCAGATCATAGGCTTTGGAGAATCTGGGCTTACCTGACAAGAAAAGCCTCATTTGTAACTTCTCTACTCTTGCAGACAGACTAACAGGCACACGCACACACACACACACACACACACACACACACACACACACACACACACACACACACACACACACACATATGCACACTTGCTTGTACACACAAATGCATGCATGCACACACACAAATATGTGAGCACATGCATGCGTACATGCTTGCACACTCAAATGTACACATACAGACACACACACACACACACACACACACACACACACACACACACACACACACACACATGTGATTGTGTGTGTGTGTGTGTGTGTGTGTGTGTGTGTGTGTGTGTGTGTGTGTGTGTGTGTCTATGCACCAAAAGATACCAGAATAAATGTAGAGTGAACTAAATGAGTTTTCAAGTTTCAAGAATTTTAATTTCTCCAGAATTGTCTCTTGATGTTGACAGGAATGAAAATAGTTTACATTCTTCTTAACTTAAAAAATGAATTAAAAGTAAAATCTGAGCTCCAGTTTTAACATGGGGCTGAGACAAAACACAACCACCCACGCAAAGGCATTTGCCCCTAGCAGTTCCTTACTTAATATGTGCAACTCTGAGGTTACTGCATATGTGAAGAAGGGGAGTTTTTCAACATTCTGTACAATTTCACCATTGGTGGTATTCTCGGCTGCAATATTTGCAGTCACTGTACACTACCATCATGAATAATATTAACTTGCAGTGACTTACAGAGTTGATTAAACTATACTCTTTTTCTGTCATCATTGTGCTCCTGACAAGCCTTTAACAATGAACTTTCAGGACACTCCCCCCAATGCAATCATAGAAGACTTTGCAACTTTTAGTCTTTGTACCCTTAATCTACAGTGCCAGTTATCTATGCAAATTTTTTAACATGAGCTTTTAGTGCACCATGCAGTAATGCAGCCACTAGACTGCACACCTTGTGTTCTTATTTTGAACAAGGTGATTCTATATTTGAATTTAGCAGGGGTAACATTTTATCATATTCTGTACTTTCCTATAACAGTTACAAAGGTCACGAGAGTGTTGAGAAAACTATACATGATAGCTGGTGTATGTCTTAAGTACTTGTGTATTTTTCCCATATTATACTTGTATCATGATTCAAAGTTTCCTCCTCTGATGAGTCTCCTCCTTTTTGCTAGTAGATTACACCTGCTTGCCAACCCATAGTCTATTACTCTATTCACCACCTCAGCTCAAGAAACAGATTTTTCTTGTCCTGTTACAATCTTGATCCTTTTAGCAAATAGCAGCATTTTTGAAAGTGTCCATTTCCAGTAGGAATTGAGTATACCTATTTCAGAAGCATTGCCTCTTTCTGATAGCTTTTTTTTTTAACTTGTCCTACTAACTTTCCTTCTGCTGTACTTTTTCTTTCTGGTGTTAACATTCTGTTTATCCTGATGCCCATTTGCTTGACTGTGTTTGATAACACAGGGAGATGTATTATTTGCCAGTGCTCCATACTGAACTAGGATGCCCTGCATGTGGCAGTCATACATCACGAAAATTTTGCAGAGTTAAGCTGATGGAGTTCATTTAGCTATCTCCTGGGAAATAGCATGCCTTTTAGGACAATACAGGTTGTAGTTAATTTGGCCGTGTTAATTAATTCACCTGTATTTTAATCACTATTAAAGTGCAGCCCCTAACACTTCATCGTATATGCTTACATGCTAAATCATTGCTTGCAAATAGTTATTTGTGACTATAACAGTGAATACTTTGATTCTTCAGTCTGGATTACATTTTCTTTACTCAATGATATAGAATTATTACTCATGATCTCAAGGCACCATTTTTAATTCAGCGCTCTTTAAGTTCCTTTAGCATCTTTGTTAAAAAGCAGAGAACCCCTTTTTGGGCCTCATGTCCTGCCACATATTACTTTCTTGTACTGTTTTTCTTGTTTATGTTACATTTGTGCTAATGTCCTGGAGATCAGAGACAAAGAAATAATGTAGGAGATGTAGTGTTTGTCCTCTTAAGTGTCTTGTAAAATCTTTGTCCTGCAGTGGACTATTTATTAGGAGTCATGCAAAATAAACATTAGACATTTACTATAAAATATGACAAGCACTTTAAATTATGTTGACTTAATTAAACTCTAAACTTATTTATATATTTATAGACATAGTGTGAGCTTCCCTCGGATGTTTATTTCACTGAAAAATCCATCATATGAAGACCTTGAAAGGAACTAATCCCCCTACCCTGGCACAAAGCTCAGCTCCAGCAATTCAAACATAAATATTTAGTGATGGATGATGCATGTTTGCAGAACAGAGGGCAACATGACATTTAAATGGGATCCGGATTTGCTATAGCGAGCATGTTGTTGAAAAGAAACTGGAGGCTGAAGTCATGCCAGTTATCGGAAGCTGATAAGTATATCCATTTTACTTGCTTTCCTTTATTTCATCCTTTTTGTTTCAAAGGGTCCTTGCTGAAGGTTATGAACGACTTTAAGAAAGATGTTCTGCTGACTCTTTAACATTTAGTAGTGCATCCCATGGTTAAACTAATAGGCTGCTTGGGTGTCAGCCAAAGGTTATGGGCCTCTTAAAATATTCTTGGAAAAAAAAAACTTTATCATTCAATTGAAGTTTCTCATTAGTAACCCTCTGTTGTCTAATCTGTGAAATTATATGATTAACTCTTTTGCAGAGACAGCCTCAGTCCAAGCTTGTAATCCCTTAGGAAGTTATTAAAAGTATCACCAGGATATTTTCCCTG
This sequence comes from Protopterus annectens, assembly GCF_019279795.1. Lineage (NCBI taxonomy): Eukaryota > Metazoa > Chordata > Ceratodontiformes > Protopteridae > Protopterus > Protopterus annectens. The sequence goes on from NC_056726.1 coordinate 607,431,403, forward strand.
CTTTGTACTTGGCCTCTGGGGTAAAGGAAATACATCATTAGAGATAGACTTTATAAAAAAGCTATATATCACTCACACTTATTAAACGACTGTCGTGGAAGCTTATTTTTTTAAAGTCGAGGACTGTGAGTATCAAAGCACATGGAAACTTAAAGTTCTTACTCCCTTGGTCTGAGGTTCACACAATGGCTTCTTCAAACATTTCTAGAACATTACATTTTATTTAAAGAACTTTCTAATTCCTCAGCTGCCCTCCCTTTGTGTGTTTCACTTTCTCTTCAGATCACTTTCACTGACTGTATTTTAATTTCACATGTAAAGATATACATTTGTAGTTTGATAACCACACTAAAGTAAACTATCCTTGCTACTCTAAATGTAGTTTATATTTTATTTGCATTCATATAATTTCAGCTGTATAATAGTAAAATAAGAAAAAAAATGTTTTGAGTTCCCTGTTTCCCCTTTATTTTGCACTGAACCTTTTATAAAGTCCAATACAAGAGTCAATGGATCACCTTTCCCCTTGCTGTCATTCCTAGACAATTAACAAGAAGAAGAATGTAATAATTTCCCTCAGTAATCTACTGGAATGATTTGTTTCAGTATGCAGTACTACAGAGATATAAAATAAAACACAACACACCAGACTTTGTTCCCAGATCCAAAAGCATGACTGTCAGTTAAATTCCTTTAGCCCCATAAACACTACTTTACCTTCCTATCAGCTGACCATGCTTTCATATATTCTGAGCCCCGCCTCCAACACTCTCATGTACTATTCCCCTTTCTATTCTTCAGTCATAAAAAACAAGCTGCTACTATTCAAAAAATTCACTCAGATTTTCATGTTTTGGCTGTCTTTCCTGAGTGTTTTGTATCTTTCATTCATTCCTTACATGTGCTTTAGAACTGCATTACATTTTTTTCTATACCTGTTTCTATTTTAGATTCAGCTTCATTAAACATGCATTTAACTGCTATTATTTGATTTGCTGGTTTTACTGCCTTATATGTATGCCTGACCATTTTTTTAAATTACTTGGTGTGAGGCCGTTGTAAATTAACATTCAAGTTCAGAAAAAGGCATCTAGGAAATGTCAGAAATGATCGCACAGAATGTGCCTGAAATGTACCTGACTTTTTAAACTGCTAATGTCGAACTCCTAAATGTCTATTTATTTTATCATTTCACATACATTTCTAAGAAATGGCAAACCCTAGGTCCTTCTATAAATGTACTTTACCAGTAGTGCTAATCTAGTAAACAAAGTATGAATGAATGAGCAAATGAATGAATGAATGATTGAAAATGTGTCCTCATCTAGGGATACTATTATAATTTTGGAGACTCTAGCCATTTTCAAGCTGGACGTCCTTCTAGCAGACTCTGCTGGAATAATACTGTGATGTCCAGTCCCCATCACCATCATTAGCACACTTCCTCGGACATCCCTCCTATACACAACTGCCTTCTTCCTATCTCCAGTACCTACATCTCTCCCTACTTTAGGTGACTTGTGAAAGAGGGTCTTCTCTATCAGACAGCAGTCTTAAGGGGTGACGTATACTTGAGCAAGGCTATTATACACTTATACGCTTTATTAAGCAATCAGTCCTACAGAGTTTCACTCTCACCATCAGCATTCTTCTCTATTCATGGCACTAATACATTTCACAAGAACAGTATAAAGGGCTGCTTAAAACATTTCTCACATCAGTTACTGTTACATACTTCATTCTCCACTTCCTGTTGACTAACTTTTCACAAAGGTATGCTGAACACAGTATTATAACTATTCACAGAGCTAGCCACTCAAAAGATAAGCAAAGGCTTACAAGATGATACACAATACTCTGCTCCCCATAAAGAGGCATACCAACTGGCAATATTAACTGTAATTACAGTACATGGTACATAATAAGTTAACAAAAATGTAAAATGCCAGCATCAACTTTGGCTAAATAAGATTCAGAAGGTTATCATATAATGCATTAGTTCTGATGAAAAATTTTGCCAACTCATAAATTAAATTATGACTTATGATGGTAGCATATAAAGTGTAAACATAAACTAATCTTATGTCAGTGCAGTACAACCCAGTTAAAATCATCACATCATTCATTTAATTTTACCTGTTCAAAAACCTAAACACTTTACAAAAGTTACAACAGATAAATAACAGTTGACATAAGCTACACCAGTAATGTAATAATATAATGAATGTAGAAAACAGGTCCCCAAAGAAATCACCATAAGAGAAAAGTATTCAAGAAGTGACAGTGTAAAAATGTGTCATACAGTTCATACATACTTCTAAAAAATGATAGGCAAGAGATCTCCTAAATTAGGCCTTGGTTTCAGTTACCCTAACCAAAGCAGGCAGCTGAATACAAAAAGCAAGCAATGCTATTTAGACAAAAGAATATCTGATGAGTATTTATATCTTAGCTCAGGGAACAGCCAATAGCCATGTACCTGATAACTGGAATGAATAGACAGGAACATAAAGTGTGAAAGATCTTTTAAATAAGTGGGATCCAGACTGTGCAGGGCTCAATACATAAAATATGTAGCTAAATTCATTTCCTACATCACATGGATGATATGACAACCCCTAGCAGAGGAAGTCAGTACTCTAGAAGTGAAATTCTGAAAGTACTGTAAGTCGACAAGGACTGTATTAGACATCTGCTGGATGAGAGCACATTAGGAATTCTGAAAGCACCATAAGTGGACAAGGTCCATATTAGACAGCTGCTGGATGAAAGCACATTAGTTGTCTTAACATCATGTAAGTGCATTAACAACCATTGCCAATGCTGAAAAGGAATTGGATACTCAATATGGGTGACATTCATGAGATAGAAGTAAGAAGAATCTGATGCTGCTGATATCTGGTCATTTAGTGACAATATATTTTGAATACTGCACTCAGAACTACTACAACTTCGATGAAAATTGATAACTCGAACCAACTATTGCCAAAGAAGAAAAGAAAGGTTAGACAAAAGGTTAGACATGTAATTAGTAATAGATAAACATCAGTAAGAATCAATGTGGCCTCATTTTTCACAGGATTATCCTTAAATCAACAGTTAATAATTTAGTTATGGACAGAATCCAATCTCCTAAGCTGGGAAAATGGGGCATATAAGCGTGAGAAAAGAAAAGGTACAATTGTATATCATCTGCACAGTCATGACATTGGAACCCAGTATCTTGCATGCACCACCCTGAGTCACAGCATGTACAAAATGAGCAAAATAATGACCAAAATAGCACTCCATCCTGCAGAGATTTTCGCTCATAGAATTTTAACCCTTGAGGTCACCATCTCAGAATGACCTGATAGATAAGAGGGGGACATGCCACAGTAAGCTTGTAGATAATGCAATAAAATCTCATTCTAAATAGTGCCAAAAGTCACTGAGGTATCAAGTAAATCCATGACAGAATATAACTTTTGACCTGTTGTCATGAGGGGTCCCCGACTACCATAACATGGGTGGTCAGATTACTGAGTTTAAATAAAAAAAACTTAGCCGATGTAGACCAGGCAGTTCTTAGATGCCAAAAAAGGAAGACAGCTCTTTGTAAACTACTGTCTCAATGGACAGACAATCAATCAAACAAACAAGGATGCAAATAAAACATTTATGCCTTATGCCTTATGCCAGCAATACCTAAAGGCTTAGGGTATGGTTGGTAAAACAATGGGACATTTTTAAGGTCTGATATGCCAATGAGTGTGGTATTTGATGCATACCTACAGGTTGTGTAAGTAAGGCAAGAACAACTAACAACTATTTCAGTACCCATGAAAGATGTATGCATAGATAAACAGTTCTAATATCTGGGTATCCACTGTTATGGCCACTGTTTGGCATGTACACATATTATAAAACAATACATTTACATATCCAGTCAATAACAAATCTTCTTGTTCCCATTTCAGTGGGTTAACAAAGGCTCATTTGCAGCAGATGTTGCCACCTTGTCCCTGTATCACTGTGCTTGCTCAACAGTCACAGCAGTTTGACATTCACTATTATGTATGTGGCTACTTGTAGGTGTGGATGCTTTTACATTTTGAAGACAAAAAGGTTATTTAGAAGCCAAAGAATCAGCTAAACATATATCACCGATGCCTGATTCTGATGTTGTTGATATTTTTTTAAATTTCATTGTTTGTAGGAATATTACAGAGTAAGGAAGATGTACCCCTTGATTGTATAATTGTATTAATTAATTAATATACAGAAGAACACAGGCTGATGGTGTACAGAACCCTGAAATGTTTCTGTGTTCTTTAATAAAGGTTTATCTAGAAATGTTTGTTTTGTAGGTTTTTAATTTATCATTTTTATTAATGTACCATTTTTGGTAGTTACTTTTTTTGCACATTTTTGTTTTGCATTCTCAGTAACCTTCCCCTCAAAATATGAGGTTACAGACAAATAAAAATTGTCCAGTTTATTAGTACCTAAATAGGTCTTCTAAGAATATGGCTAATTACTGCTTATTTTAATTTGAATTGAAAAAAGTTTCAAAGAATCCAAAATAATCTGGGGAATGACTGGACTCAGGCACTCCAGGTGAGACAAAATTAGCTAAAATGAGCATGGGTCCAATCCAGAGTGTGCTGAATGAAAAGTCATGACTGAATTCACGATAGCTTCACAGTTTACATATTTAAAGTCACTCCAAAATAAATTATTGCATTTTTTGTAGATGGATACGATGAGATGGAGCTCCTAGTTAAGGGTACCCTGTCTGAAAAGAACCTTTCAAATTTCTCATATCTAAAGGAGGACACTGTTCTTTGAGCCATTTGAAAACCTGGCTGCAAAAACTGTCCACTGTAAATAAGAACATAGTTGCTCGGATGTAGCAGGTCCTCATTGGGTAAGAGTGATGGTTTCTTGCATGACATCTCAGAGTGTTACTTAAAATGTTCATCCAGCTTAGGTTTGTCTACAATTCAATGCATATTTATCCTTAATAACCTTCTATACCAATGCAGTTAACTAAATGAGGATCAATCACTCATTTTCTTATGCAAATAGATAAAATGAGTCAGTTAATATACTGAGCACAAACAACTGATTAGATGAAAGATAGTCAGTTTTTCTCTAACTAGTTTAACAGTTTAGGATTAACTGAGTCACAGGGTAATATTGTCTGGGATAATAATGTCACAAGTCCGCAAAAGCTTTACTGAAATTTTAGAGCGTGCTTCTTGACCATCATCCGTTAACGTAAGCCTGTCCTGTGTACTGCCAAACTGAGTTCATTTTTCATTATAATAGGAGGTGCGTTTGGATTCTGAAATGGCAGAAGTAGTGCTAGTCCGAGGGGTTCTGCTTCTTATTAGAGACATTTTTACTCTTCTAACTTATTATATATATAAAACTGCTGCACAAGCTCCTGGTGCTTTAACAATGTTTAAACATATATCAAAGTAGGATAACTAATTGCAAATATTCACCAGGGTTATGTATGAGATGTTGTTAGTCTCTCACCAGTACTAGGTGATGTATCTGAACTTCTCAACAATCACCTAAGATGTAAACTTAGTATGAACCTAAAAACTTGTGCTAGGTGGGGTCCTCATAAGCAGATATCACAAGTAATCACAGGGTCTGTTGTTCCCAAAACCTGCAATGCTCACACCCTTTAGTCATCAAAAGTTCTTCACAACACAAATGTGTTTATTATTTTGCTCCTTCAGTATAGCTAAAATTACACTCTCTACACCTTATTTTTCTCCAGCTTTCTTACACATTTTTGTTGTTTTAGATCTGATGAAGCAGCTAGTAGTGATGTGAAAGCACTCATCTTTTACTAATTTTATTATTTTGTTGTGTGTTAATGTTTTATTAAAGTGTATGCTCCATAATACTGGTTTCTACAGTTACTTGGATTGCTTATTATTCTTGAAGTCAGCAGCCAGCTCCATTTTGTTTTGTTTTATTTTGCTTTCTTACATAGCCACTAACTTTACTTTTATATAGAATTTGAAGTTAAATGTATAAGCCTGGTTCATTTAGATGACCAGGCTACACAGACACCCTTAGAATGAGGAAAGCTGCATGCCTCATATTAAGGGGCAGATGTTTAACTGAGTTTTGCGTCCACACATACAAATAATCTATGTTAGTGGTGCAGGTGAGATAGATAATTTGGACAACTATTTGCAGAAAAACGTAGACAGGAAAACCTGGTCCTGCCTTTCCCTTTGCTTTATTTTTTGGTTGCCCAGATGATAACTTTACTCAGTCATTTGTGAGATCACCAGTGGCTCAGTGAAGCTGGTTGCATTTTTGCTATAGAATAGAAACTCTATTACCACTTGTATGGTCCAACTAAAATATAGTCCCTATAACACTTACAGCAAAAATCTACATGTGCAAGGGCAAATCAGGCCATTGTATGCAAGTCAACAATCCTCAAAGTACTGCAATCTGCTGTTTTCAGCATTAGTTTGACTTCTAATGAATGACATACTAAGCATTTTACACATTGTCATGTTACTGTTCATTTCAGGACAGTCTAGAAACTTTCAAAATATCCACAGTCTTTATAATAAAACATTTTGATTATAAAGCTGATGCTAAATTCCACTGCCACTGGTCACTGTCCAGTTTCCATATAATCCCCTTTTATTTTCTTAAGTCCAGAAGAAGGAGGTATGAGCTTGGTGTCAGGGTCTGAGGATGCAATACTACAGATAGGGGTATTTCTATTTGCTTCCCTTATTTTGTTAGAAACTGGCATATATGCAGTTTGACACTCAGTGCAGTTAAATGGGATACATGCTGCCATCATTAGCCAGTAAGGCAGCCTCCCTTTCTTCTTCAGAGATAGCTTCTGGCCTCTGCCAGAACAGATTCTCCCATCCCCTGAGCCCAACTCTCCATTAACAGAGCCACTGGTTAACAAAGGCTCATTGGCAACAGATATTGTCATCTTGTCCCTTTATCACTGTTCTCATTTAACAGTTACAACTATTTGACATTCACTTTGTTGCTTCACTAATCTTATTCAAAGATTTTCTTGATATTTGGTGAGAGACCATCTATTTTTTTCCAAATATTTTTATTTTTATTGTTTTAACATATACACAGAAGTACATTTAATATAGTTGTAAATAGCAACAATATAATTGTAAAAAAAATGTCTTTTTTCAAGGAAAAAACTATGTAGAATATATATAACATGTTTGTGAAATATTGATTAAAACAAACTGCAGTACTCCAGAGAGTAAAGTTCAGTGAAGTAAGTAGTAATACATGTTATATAAACATTAAATATTTTGTGAAACACATTCAGGAGGCAGAGTTTTGCTGAAATAAATAATTTAAAGGTAATACTTTTGTCCAAAGATTCTTGATGAGTCTCTTTGGAAATAACCTAATTTTCTTTTAGTCTCAGTTAAGGCTACTTCCTTTAAGGAAGATAAAAATTCTTCAAAGGATAGTGGTGAAATTGATCTCCAGTGCTTAGTGATGCATTTCCTTGCCGCTACTAAAATGGTCCGGAGCAGGTAGAGATTCTCATTATACAGCTTATGATTACTGTTTATATTAAATAGAACTAAAAACCTAGTTAAAGAAAAAGAATCAAACAATAAAACGTTCATGAAATCAATGGCATTCCAGAAATGTCTAAAGAAGGGAAGTCAAAAAATATATTCATCAAATCTGCTTTACATATTTTGGTACACCTTTAAAATTTAATGGTGCAGTTTTTATTTATTTTGATCATTCTATTTGGAATTAAAAAAAATTGTGTACAAATTTCCAAGTAAATGTACACCAATGCTGATACCAAGATGTATTTTTAATAGAATTTAATATTTGGAATATCTGCTCTGGTTAAAGAGTTATGATCCGATGTTATATGTTTCTAAAATGTTTCATTTAAATTACTGTTATACTCTGTCAGAAATTTATATAATTTAAAGAAGGCTTTCTGCCTTAAATTTATTGAATAATATATCAGTGAAAAGTTGAATTAGTTAAGGGTTTACTTTATGACAAGAATGCGCAAGAAATAAGCATTTGCCGTGAGCTTGTATTTTAATATTCTGTAAAAAAAAACAATCTTGAGGATCCAGATAATAATAGTTTATATGAGCTGTTGAAGGACTTTTACTTTTGGATCTTTAAAACACATTGATACCAGCAAGAAAAACCTTTGGTTGCCCAGAAGTCAAGTTTAAGTGTGGAGACTTTACTAAAGAAAGATTTGTTTATAGTAAATGGAGTGATAGTCTTAAACCAAAGTTTAAAGTCTATTTTACTGAGTATGATACTTCTGAAAGAATTAAAGACGCAGGTCATAAAACAAAACAAAAAAAAATGACAGGAAGGAAGAATTATAGTGAATGTTGTTACAAAGATAATGCAAAAAGAATTTACTTTGATTGATACTACTGTAATTTCCTGTTAAGTCATCATTAATATAAAGATGGTCAAAATACAATGTTTTCCAGTTTGAGTTTAAACTAGGATCAACCCCATTTAGAATAGCTTTAAATTGTTGTTTAACATAGCTATCTGCATCATGAAAGTTAATACCTCCTAAGTTTCAAGGTTTAGTATGATGACATAGTTTTTCCCTAAGTTTGCTTGGAAATCATAGGAATTTTAATAATTGTTAATTATTGTCTTTGGATTAAAGCTTGTATTATGTATATATGATAGCTTAGGAAAGAAAATAATTTTTATTAATTGTAATCTATCATCAAAAGATATTGTAGTTTAGTTCCATTTATTAGTTAGACTTGAGATTATGTTTAAAATATTTTTTATAATTTGTAGCTCCTATTCCACCAATATTTATTATAGCTATTCCTAAATAATCAAATTAACTAACTTGTTTACCTACAATATTTTTTGTGTTTGTAATTTCCTTTTTTTGTTAAGAAATATAAATTTGGATTTTTAGATTATTAAAGTGTAGACTTGAGAATGACTGAAATAGCTTTATGATAAAATGTAAACCTTCTAGAATTGATCTTGAGTTGGGAGGCATTATTAGCACATCATTGTAAATAAAATAATTTTCGAAGAATAACTCTCTGAAATGTCAGTGCTTTTGATATTGTATAATACCTATCAACCTCTTAGAGCAAGAAATCTGGACAAAGCCATAAATGAAAGTGGGATAAAGGTCCGAAAATAGGGATAGCTTTTAAATATTGCTCTTTCAAACTTAGAAAGTTGATAGAATAACAGATTCTATATTAGCATGAATTTTCTGAAGGGTATGAAGTCTGAAACGCAAATGTCTGTCATTATTTTCTAATTTTAATCTTTAATGGTTTGCCACTAATTTGCCAGAAAAAACACAATTTTATGAAAAACAGAACAAAAATATGAGGCAAAAATCTGGACATTCTGTGAAAATCCGTACAGTTGAAAAGTATGATTTGTATTATTTCAAATTAAAATTGCTAGAATTTCAGTGGCTATAGCAAATGAAATAGGAGCAAGGGGACAAATCATACACATAAACACACAAAGACATACTCGGAGGCTCTGATCAAAAATCTACCAAAACAGCAGAGGCCATCAAAGCAGACACCCAAACAACTGCTACCTCAGGACACAACACATGCAACACATAGACCACATAGTCAGTGTGCCAAACAGTCACAGCCCTTAAGGCCAAACACAATGCCAGACACACTCATCATTGGTGACTCCATAGTCAGACACACTGACGTCCCGCTCACCAGATTGAGTAAGGAGAAGGTCACAGTAAGCTGCCTGTCGGGCGCTAGAATCCGCCACATAACGCAAGCACTTAGGTCTCTCAACAGCAGGTACAAGTACGACTCAGTCATTGTCCACGCTGGTGTGAACGACCTGAGACGTACCTCCCTGGACTACATGAGAAGAGACATAGAGGAGCTCTCTGATTATGTAGCCCAGGCAAGTATGACCCTGACCTTGAGCAGTATCCTACCTTCACCAAGAATGATGCCACAATACAGAGATAAGATGATCAGCTTTAATAATTGGCTTAAACTCTGGTGTCATTCAAAGGGGATCCAATGTCTGTCTGCCTGGGATGACATGCTGGACAAGCCACGCTGCTTCGCAAGGGATGGCTTGCACCTGTCACCCCTGGGCTTCCGGATATTGGCAAAGGCTCTTGCCACCCCCATAGTGCCTTTTTTAAGCAAGGCTCAAATTCTAAACCTACCACCCTAGAACACAAAAAAAGGAAAAAAACTAAGGGTAATGCTGCTCAATGCCAGAAGTCTCAACCTCAAGATGCACGCACTCGAGGCCCTTCTCAGTATGGAGAACATCGATGTCTGTGCTGTGACCGAAACCTGGTTCAAGGCTCCTGAGAGCACCCCGGCACTATCAGGTTTTACCTCATATCATGCGTTCCGGCCCCAAAATCCGGACACCACCAAGAAAGGAGGGGGGTGTCCATATTCATCAAGGACTCCCACACCTCAAGGTTGGTGGCAACGCACGATGCATCGGAGACCATCCAGGTGCAATTAACCATAGGCAAGACTGCTCTGCAATTTGTAGCATGTTACAGGCCACCCTCTCAAACTCAGGAACCTCACATAGCTTTCCTGAAAACACTGGAGGTGATAAATGTATCTCCAAACACCATCATACTAGGTGACTTCAACTACCCGAATCTAGACTGGGATCACTACTCAAGCCCCAACACTCTAGCCCAAAGATTCCTAGAGTTCATAAACTCAAATGCCATGGAACAACTAGTCACCATCCCCACAAGAGGTGAAAACATACTTGATCTCATCATCACGAACATGGGGTCACAATGTTCAACACCAGAATTATACCCCTCACTGGTGAGATCAGATCATAAACTAATCTCACTGGAAGTCCACATCCCGCCCCCACCTGAGATAAAAAAGACCACAGTGAAGAACTTCTCAAAAGCAGACTTCAAACTTTTAAAGACTAGTGTGGTCTCTTTTAAGGCCCCCGAGCCTGTGGAAACCATTACTCAAGCCGCCGAATCACTTACAAATGCCTTCTACCAGCACCTACAGGACTGCATGGATCAGGCAATCCCAAACAAAACAAAGCCTCTTTGTAACAAAGGCAAGCGTCCAGTCTGGTGGACCCCAGCCATAAACAAGCTCTACAACAAAAGGAGGAAGCTACTTCAAGATAGAGCAAAATCCCTAAAAGGTAAGACACCATTGATCATTATAAGTAAAAAACTACGATCTCTCATAAAATCTTCCAAGGCAAATTTTGAGAGAAAAATCGCTAAGGACTCAAAAGATAATCATAAGGCCTTCTTTAGCTATGTCAGAAACCTGGGAGGAAACTCCCAGATATGCTCAGAATTAGTTCAAAATGATGTAAAAATCACTGAACCTACAGACATTGCCAACATACTGGCTGACAGGTTCAGTGCAAACTCCCCCCCCCCCCAAAAGGAGAGATATCTATACCAGAGGATTGTAGCCCCCCAAACATCACTAACGCTCAGGTGAGAACTGCTCTCTCCAAGGCGAAAAACACAGCATCCATGGGACCAGATGGTGTCCCCGGTTGTGTGCTCCACGAACTCAATGAGGAATTAAACCCGCAGTTAGGACAGCTGTTTAATCTTAACCTCACCTCAGGATACGTACCCAAGGAGTGGCGTACGGCAACTGTGGTCCCACTTCACAAAGGTGGTGCCTCCACCGACCCTGGAAATTACCGTCCCATCAGCTTGACAAGCCTGATCTGCAAAGCTATGGAGAGGATCATAATGGAACTCATAAATAAAGACATAGGGGACTTGCAGACTTTGGATCCAACCCAGTTTGGCTTTGTCAAAGGCAGATCATGCCTTTTAAACTTGGTTGACTTTTTCGAAACAGTCACCAAGGCCATTGATGAGGGAAAGGCAGTCCACACAGCCTACCTAGACCTGGCAAAGGCTTTCGACACAATACCCCACTCAGGTATCATTGAAAAACTCATCAGCTTAAATGTAAACCCATACGTCACAAGATGGGTTGCAAACTGGCTAAGTGACAGAACCCACAGGGTCAGAGTTACTGGCGCCATGTCAGACTCAAAGCCTGTCACAAGTGGTGTCCCACAGGGCTCAGTCCTGGGCCCACTCTTGTTCGGCATCTACTTTTCAGAAGTACAAGCAAACACAGGATGGTTATGGCTGACAAAATTTGCAGATGACTGCAAACTGGGTGCCATAGTAGAGAACACATCTGACACAGATATCCTTCAGAAGGGTCTCATAGAAACGGATAACTGGTGCCAGAGCCATGGACTAAAGTTAAACGCCAAGAAATGCATAGTCATACCCTTCGGGAAAAACAAGGTTACCCCTAGCTACCATATAGGTGGCAATCCACTGAGCACAGAAGAGGTTATCAGGGATCTGGGGACCCAGGTTGACAGTAACCTTTTGTTTGACACTCACGTTGCCAAAGTAGTTAGGAAGACCTTCTACATTGCCCACCTGATCATGAAGGGATTCACATCTAAATCAAGGGAGGTCATCGTCCCCCTGTACTCATCACTCATCAGACCAATGATTAAGTACAATGCCCCATTCGGAATGTATCTGACCCGACACCTGCAGCAACTGGAAAGGCCCCAAAAGTTCCTCACCAAAAGGATAAAGGGTCTCAAAAATATGTCTTATGCTGCCCGACTGAAGGAACTCCAGCTCTATTCAGTCGCTTACCGTCTGCTCAGAGGTGACCTGTGCCTGACATACAAGGCCATGTCCAACCCAGAATTGATGAACATGCTTCACCTCAAAAAAATCTAGATCCCTCAGAACTACAAGGGTGGGAGACTTAAACCTTGACACTGTTATTAATAGGACGTGCTGGAGGGACAGATTCATCACCCAGAGACTCCCTATGCTGTGGAACAAAATCCCGGTACATGTGAGGCAGAGCACCTCGCTGGCCTTGTTCAAGAGAAATCTTGACCAATGGATGGGAGATCGCAGATATACCCCAGGGATTACCTCAGTGTCACTGCTTGACAGAGGCACAGCAAAATAATGGGCATAGTATCCTTCAAACTAAAGGGGTGGCGAAAGCCACAAAACTCTGGGCTAGGCTTATAAATGCCCTTGGGCAGATAGCCTAGTATGAACCTATGAACCTATGAACCTATGACAGTCAGGGAAATGAATTCAGATGTGAAAGGCACTAATTTAATGTAAGCTTTGTTATCTTTATAAATGTTTGTAATAATGAAAATAAACTGAAAAGGAAAACCAAATGATTCTAAGATTTTAAATAAATAGTTCCAGTTTAAATAATCAAAGACTTTTTCAATGTCTAGACTAATGAGAATAAGTTATTTGTTTTTGTTATTTACAAAATCTGTAAGAATTAATAATGTTTTAATATTGTCATGACTTTTTTGGTATACAAATCCAGTTTGGTCTAAATTAATGATTTGCAATATTGTTTTTTAATGTATTTGAAAGGACATACATGAAACAGTTATAATCATTATTAAAAAGTGATATGGGTCTGTATGAAGAACAGAGTTGAGGAGTTTTATTTTTTTTAAGTAGGGGTGTGATTAGTGAATATTCTCATGAGGGGGATTATCTCATGTGTATGAACTTCTATCAGTTTTTTATGGAAAGGTGAGGTAATAGATGGGGGAATAATTTATATATTTCTAATATTAGTCCATTTATACCTGGGGCTTAATTAGGTTTAAATTATTTGAGTTTGTCTGAAACATCTGTGCAAGTAACCCCTTTGTGTAGATTTTCTTTTAGTTCTGAGGCAATCTTTTTAAAAAAGGAAAAATCAGTATCTGGATTTGGGACAATGTCTTCACTTTTAGATTTTTGATGTAGAGATATGTGATGATGTCTGAAAGCATTAAGGATGTCCCCAGTGTCTGTGCATGATTTACTGTTATTAATATCTTTTATTTCTAAGGTTACTACTTTTTGATTGTAATTTTACTCTTTTAGTTAGATTGTGTGTATGTTTGGAGACATTGCATAAGAGGCTACATTTACCCTGGGATTCAATAAGCCAAAATTTCCATGCAGGAATGGTGTAGCCATTCCTGAATGGAATATAGCCACTGAGCGATCCAATAAACAAGCCTTTTGACATGCACAAGCCTGGCGACACTATTCTGCCACGGACATGACTGGATTATGCTAATGACCTAATTTGCTGTTGAAAACCATGCAAATGAGGTCAATTAGTGATCCAGTAATCAGGTAGGCATCCGTGGCAGAATAGTGTAACATGCAGAAATGTATTCAGCTACTAGCCAAATATATTTCTGCAAAAATCAAAACGGAGGCATGACAGCTCAAACTAAACCATGTATTCCAATCCTTAGGCATGCCAGTGGCCAAATGTATGGCATAGCAGCAGACAACTGACAGCTATGTGGGACACCGGGAAATGTCTGCACAGTACTGCCTTCCCCACACTATGCAGTATCATTTAAAGTGACATATCCCACTGCAGTATATGTGTGGGGGCCAACTAATGGGGGGGTCATAGGTCACATGCATGGATGTCACTGTGGGGATCCCATACTCATCTCTCAGACTTACACAGCAAGGCAGCCATAGAAAACCATAAAGGAATGTCTGGCAAAGGTCCACAAATGGCAACAATGATGGAATACCCCTTACAGACATACACAGTGATGTCACAGCAGGCCTTGCATTTGCAGTAAGGCTCTGAAAGGTAAGAAGTCTGAAATTCAATTGTATGACATTACAATCTAACCTGTGGTCTCTAGTGATAGGCCTCTGTTCTCTAAGACAGGGCACAATACTATGCTAAATGGAACCAAAGTGTAAAGCCAATATCAGCACAGTCTGTGCAAATGTGTACCATTGACAGGTGTGACCCCACCACACCCATATTCCCATAGAAATGCAGTAACATGTAAGTCTGTAGGGTAATAGCAGCAGAGCACACATTTCCAGGGCTGTCCCAATCAATATGATAACTTATTGCATATCCACAATATGCAGGGGTCAATGGGCTATGCATATGTATGGGAAATACTGTCAGGATGTGGCCAGCAACTTCTCATGGCTGTGTCCTAGTGGCCTAGGTAGATTACTATGGTAGAGAGGGCCATATTCCATGAAATGCAGTGCCAACTATTTTTCATGTCAGCTACACCTGCGGTGGGAGTTGTATACACTGTCCAGATGTCACAGATTATCCAGATTCATGCTGGACAGGTCATATACAGGGGGCCACACATATGAACAGTACACAGGTTGGAGTAACCTACGTAGTGCCTACCATACCTCACAACTGTACAGACTTTTCGCAGACTGTACACAGGTTTGCATCATATTTGTGGTGTCTTTAGTCTGAAATAGTGGTTGTCTGGCAGATCATTGGCAAACCACTAAGGTCTAAAGCCAGAAAATATTGATTGATCGTAGTGTCTCAGACTTCATACATTATAGAAAAATGCATGCTAGTGCAAAATCTGTTACTGTATCACCCTTCCAGGTTTGCAAGGCCAATAGTTACAATGGTCTGTATATGTAGGCCTTTGTCACCCAGTTACTCATGGCTATGTCCAGATGTCTGACTCACATATGTAGAGAGATATGGTGCCTAGAAGCACAGCAGTGAGTTCTGTCACTTACCATTGTCACCCCAGGGGGGTCCACTGCCTGGCAACTTGGGAACATATGAGTGACAGAACGTACTGCCTTACTACAGATGGCCTGCATCAGTCTCACATGACCTACAAACCTCTGGAAAAGGCCCATGCCTCAACCATAGTGCTTTTGTAGGGAATGCCATGGGGTTCATACTACCAACATAACACAGTCAACAAAATGCAAATGAAAAGCCATGCTGTTAAATGCTAATAGCACACCTCTTAACCTCGTAGAGGAAGAGATCTGGACAAAGCCATACATAATACTGGGATAAAGGCCCAACTATAGAGACACATTTGAAATATTGCTCTCATAATGTTAGAAAGTTGATAGAATAACAGAGTGGGTGTGTAGTAGCATGGATGTCATGGAGGGTGTGAAGTCTGAAACTCTAATGTTCTGTCAGTATTCTCTGATTGCAACCCTGAGTGATTTGCAACAAATGTGTTAGAAAACAACAATGTAAAGGGAAGCCCACCAGATATATGAGGCATGAATCTAGATAATTTGTGAGGATCTGTACAGCTGACAGGTATGCCCACACCAGGATATGACCTTTCAGGTAAGAAGAATACTGCACAACCAGGTGATCCCCAGCCAGCATATCACCAAGGTGCTGGACCTTTTACACAGCTTCATCAGTCAATTGGATGTAGATACACCTCCCAACTGGCCGGAATGTGCAAGAATGTCTAGCCTTTACTTCATAATATAGGTCTGTGCATCATCCATCTTGTATTTCTCTGGTAAATAACTGAGATGTTCCGATTATATCTGTCAGTATATAATGACACAATACAGTACAGTGTCAAACATTACATATGTCAGAAAATGTCTGCTAAAACAAACCCTGTAACTCAAGCAACTCATAGATTGATAAGAGTAATAATTACAGTATCCCCCTATGTTTGGCCCATTGTTTCCCCTTATTGGCAGCCTATCTCCAGATATCTTGCACAAACAGGTTGGAAGGTATGGCTGTAGCAAACAACACCCCGGACTGAAGTACAACTATCCCTGGAATGGATTCCCACACTTACTATAGAAGGTCATACTGAGCATGCTCCTACACATAGAGAAGTGAAGCCCATGTCTGAAACCACATCAGACTATATATCTCTCTGTATTGTGCAAATGTCTTTGCATACACACAGCTATGTAAACCTAACTGTCTCCACACACACCCATCAGACAGGATTATCCCTAGGCAGCTGTAGGTGGCACATATGTTGTATATCTGCATCTGTTGTGTGTGATACACACACACATGCATGGGAAACATATTAAAATATGTCAATCATATATACACACATAGACATGGGGAAGAGAGGGACAGACAGTGGCAGAGTGAGACACACAGGGAGACACACACATACAGAGTGAGTTATACACAGGGATACCCTAAATGGCATAGAGTGGTGTCCTGCTGCAGACAGTGGCATACCAGTTGTAACCACTGGCATGTGTCAGCATGAAGATGAGATTCATTGTCTGATGGTACTGAGGTGGGGGTTGGAATATCACATCAACTACCTTTGTATGTGTGTCTGTAGGTCTAAGTATTATGATGCCTTACCCACCCAGTACACTTCCCATTGCCCTACTTTACAACATCTGCTAATGTCATTCACCTAAGAAGTACCTTTGGAGTGACTTTAGTCCTGTAAGCTCTATTGCACATGTGATAACTGCATAACTAGATAAGAAGGGGTTCTAATCACAGTCCTGACATATATAACAGTGGCTGTGTATAGGGAATGTGTGTGTGTGTGTGTGTGTGTGTGTGTGTGTGTGTGTGTGTGTGTGTGTGTGTGTGTGTGTGTTTGTGTGTAGGAATAAGTGTTTTATTCCATTTCCAACCAGTAAACCTCCAATTACCCTACTTCACAAGATCTGCTGATGTCATTCACTGTAGAAGTACTGTTGGACTGGCCTCTGCCCTATAAGCTCTGTGGTGTATGTGCGATAACTGCATAACACTATAGTACAAATAACTATTTAGGTAGGGGTTGTAATCTCAGTCCTGCCAAATGTAAAAGTGTGTGTGTGTGTGTGTGTGTGTGTGTGTGTGTGTGTGTGTGTGTGTGTGTGTGTGTGTGTGTGTGTGTGTGTGTGTGTGTGTGTGTGTGTGTGTGTGTGTGTGTGTGTGTGTGTGCTTGTTTGTAGGTTAAAATTTTTGAGCCTGTTCACACCTAGTACACTTGTCATTGCTCTACTTTAACATTCCTGCTGATGTCAGTTACCTTAGAAGTGCCTTTGGGCAGCCCCCAGCCCTCCAAGCTCAGTGGCGCATGCTATAATTGTGTAACACTATAGTACATATAACTAGTTAGGCAGGGGTTCTAATCTCAGTTCTAGCAAATGTGTGTGTGAGTCTATTTGTGTGTGTAAGTCTGTATATGGGTAGGTTAAGTATTTTGTGGCATCTCTCATCCAGTACATAACCCATTGCCATACTTTACAAGGGCCGGTGATGTTCCTCACCTTAGAAGTACCTTGGGACACCCTTCACCCTATAAGGTTCATGGCATATGCGATAAGTGCATAATACTGTAGTAGCAGTAACTAGATAGGTAGGGGTTATAATCTCAGTCCCGGCAAATGTGTGTATGTGTGAACAGTATCTTTTGTGTTTGTGTGAGAAGCATATCCATTGGGGGTGGATTTGGAATTTTTTGCTGTTGCCCACCCTTTACATATCCCAGTGTCCACTTTACAAGACCCACTGTTGTCATCCACTGTAGAAGTAGCTGTAGACACTCTGCAGCTCTATAAGCTCTATGCCACATGCAATAACTATGTAACAGTATAGAATAAATAACAAGATAGGTGGCCCTTCTAATCTTTGGATACCATTCCCAACTCAGGAATCATAGACAAACACACTCTGCTAGGCATCAACCCCTATATCTCTAGGTGGCTTACAAACTGGCTCACAGATAGAACCCATTGTGTGAAAACAGCAGACTCCATGTCAGACTGCTGACCAGTCATAAGTGGAGTCCCAAAGGGTTTTGTCCTAGGTCCCCTCATGTTTGGGATCTACACCTCTGAAGTCAAGCCCAACAGAAAGGGGCTCTGGCTGACAATGTTTGCATATGACTGCAAGGTGGGTGCTATTATTACCTCCCCATGTGATGTTGACATCCTGCACAAAGGCCTCAGTGAGACCTATGAATGGTGTCAGAACCCTGGACTTTAGCTCAATGCCAGAAAATGTGCTGCCATCCCCTTTGGGAACAACATGGTTCCCATGAATTACCATATTGAGCGTCGTCCACTGAACACTGAAGTTGTTATAAGAGAACTGGAAACACAGGTTGACAGCGAGCTATCTGTTGACCACTACAGTGCCACTGTTTTCAGAAAGTCCTTCTATGTGTTACATCTCATTACTAAGGGTGTTGCATCCAGGACATAAGAGGTCATTGTCTCCCTCTACTCTCCCGCTCATTAGGCCAATCAATGAGTATACAATGGCCCATTTGGCATGAACCTCTTTGGACACCTGCAACAACTGGAGAGGCTGCAAAAGTACCTTACAAAGAGGATCCTAGGCCTTAAACACTTGCCCTATATGGACAGTCTCCAATAACTCCAGCTATTCTCTATCTCATATTGGCTACTTAAAGGCGATCTCTGCCTGACTTACAAAGCCATGTCTGACCCAGCTCAGTCAGGAATGATTCATCTAAAGAACCCAATCCATCCACACCACATGCCCCAGAGATCGCAACCCCATTTCCACAATCAACAGAACATTCTGGAGGGACAGATTCATAACCCAGAGACTGCCCACACTATGGAATATACTTCATATACATGTCAAGCAGAGTACCTCACTGGCCCTCTTCAAGAGAAATCCAGATGAATAGATGGGGAATAGAAATCCCACCCCGGTGATCAATCCAGTGGCTATACACGTTAGACACACTGGGGACTATCATCAGTTGACACGATACCAGGGTATTCCCATGGGCTAGGCTTGTAAAGGCTCCATGGCCATTTGCCTAGTACACACCTATGACCCTATGAACCTATGGATCTCTGTACTGGCAAATGTGTGCGTGTGTGCATTAGTGTGTATAAAAGTGTTTGTGTGTGAACATGTGGGTGAAAGTTGTTTGAGGCCCTTCTTACCCAGTACACCTGCCATTGCCATACATTACAAGGGCTGGTGATGTCATTCACTATATAGTTACCTTGGGGCACTCTTTATCCTTATAAGCTCTGTGGTGCATGTGGTAACTGCATAACACTATAGTACCAATGACTACATAGGTAGGGGTTCTAATCTGAGTCCTGGCAAATGTATGTGTGTGTCAGTGTTTGGAAGTGTGTATATTTGTAGGATACAACATTTTGAGGCCTCACTGTCCCAGTACACTGCCCATTTCCATACTTTACAAGGGCTGGTGATGTTGTTCACCTTAGAAGAACTGTGGGACACTCTTCCCACTATAAGCTTTGTGGCATGTGCAATAAATGCAGAACACTGTGTTAGCAATAGCTAGATAAGTAGAGGTTATAATCTCACTCCTGCCAAATGTGTGTGTGTGTGTGTGTGTGTGTGTGTGTGTGTGTGTGTGTGTGTGTGTGTGTGTGTGTGTGTGTGTGTGTGTGTGTGTGAGAACTGTATCATGTGTATGTGTCTGAGTGAGAACTATATCCATTGGGGGGTAGGTTTTACATTTTTAGGCCATGGTACTCCCAGTAAACGTTCCAAGGTCCACATTACAAGGCCCACTGTCTTCATCAACCATACAGGTATCTGTTGACACTCTTCAGCCCAATAAGCCCTATGCTGCATGCAAGAACTATGTAACAGTAAGGACTGACTAACAAGATAGGCAGGGCTGCTAATTGCAGTCCTGGTAAATGTGTATTTGTGTGTGCAAGTGTATATAATCATAGATTGGAGTATTTTGGGTCCATTCTCACTCAGTAAATCACCCATTGCCATACTTTACAAGGCCTGGTGATGTTGTTCACCTTGAAATTACCATGGGACTCTCCTCCCCCAGTAAGCTTTGTGACCGATGTGATAAATGCATAACACTGTATTAGCAGTAACTAGATAGGTAGGGGTTCTAATCTCAATCCTGGCAAGTGTGTGTGAGTGAAAACTATATCCATTAGTTGGCCGTGGTTTGCAATTTTAGGCCATGGTACTCCCCGTACACATCCCAAGGTCTACTTTTAGAAAGGACAGTGTTCACATCCATTATAGTGGTATTTTTAGACACTCTTCAGACCTATAAGCCCCGTGCCACATGCAACAGTTGTGTTACAGTATGGAATGAATAACATGATAGGCAGGGCTGGTAATGTCAGCACTGGCAATTGTATGTGCATTAGTGTGTATAGCTGCGTCTGTGAGTGTGTAGACTCATAGGTGACAGTCTAATGAGTCCTTCCACACCCAGTACACACCCCATTGCCATATCTCACAAGGGCATGTGATGTTATTCACTTTGCAGGTACCTTGAAACAGTCATCATACTATTAGTTCCATGCCACCTGCGATAACCACATAACACTGTAGTACCACTAACTAGATGGGTAGAGGTTCCAAAACCAGCACTGGTAACTGTGATTCTCTCTCTCTCTCTGTGTGTGTGTGTGTGTGTGTGTGTGTGTGTGTGTGTGTGTGTGTGTGTGTGTGTGTGCGTGTCTGTGTGTGTAAGACTGTGTGTGTGGGAACAGTATTCTCTATGTGTTTGGTCAACACAATATCCTCTTGGGGGTGTGGGTTTTACCAATCTGAAATGTGTTCCACCCACTACACTTACCATTGACCACTTCACAAGGGCTGCTGACATCAACCACTATAGACTTATCTGTATACACCCCCTCAGCCCTAAAGGCTCTGTGGCACATGCAATAACTGTTACACAGACCTGGTAAATGTGTACATATACAGCTGTACCTCAGCTCTGACATGATCGATGTGTTACCACTCTGCCATACCCCTTGTTACCAATTTCTGCAGGGCCATCTCCTCCTGACACACAGACACATAAAACACAAACAAAATACAGCATATGAGGCTACATTCAGTCAGTGTTGCTAACACCAATAATGCATCATGGCTGAAAAGGTATGCACACTCTGAAGTGTACCCATTACAAATGCCAGCTGACAGCACCTTACACAGCATTACATAGCTAAACTGTACTTAATTCACCCTGTGCTTTAGAACCATATTAGCATGCCCCTGCATCGATGGTATGGATGACATGGATGTGGCACAGGTATCATCATATCAGAGTGTTGTGTGGGTTTGCCAGAGGCCTAGGCTGGGCCATAAGGTTGACATCATGCGTGTGTTTGGAGGGGTGTTCTATGAATGGGCCATGCAGAGGTGGTGTGTGTGTGTGTCTGGAAGTGACCTGGCTGTGATGGTGATGTGTGTGTGTGTGTGTGTGTGTGTGTGTGTGTGTGTGTGTATGTATGCACACAGTCATGCCACGTGGGTGTCCTATACAGGGGTATGTTGAACAGCTGTGGACTGTACATGACAGGCTGTACAGTTCACCATCTCCGGCCATGGACACAAGAACTGGTCTTGCCAAGGGCCTCACTGGCACCACCAGGCCCAAGGCCAGATGTAGTGCTGCTTCCTGATGGTGACTGCTGTTATGTTGGATCCATGTCCCTGACGGGACTGGCCAGAACCATGTGCCCATGGCCTGCTCGGTTGTGGTGTGGACAGCACCCCCTTCTTTAGTAGTGCTGATGGTACTGCTACTATGGGAGTGTGAAGGTGCACGGCCCCATAGAATCTCAGCTGATGTGTGTGCTTACCTATGTCCACATGGACAATGTCCATCTCCCACCACATGCTCTAGCATAGACATGCCACGATTGAGGATTGCCAAGGACTCACCCCACCATCTTTTCATGACCTCAGAATTTTGACGTGTGGCCTCAGTGAAGTCATGTAAGTCACCATGTAAGCCAGGAAAAGTTCCATCCAAGACCCTGAGTATTTGTCTGATGTTGCATTCACTACATGTCTGTACATCCATGACAGCCTGAAATATGCATGTGGTGACATCTGCTGTGGCACTTGTGACAGCCACTTGACAGGCAGCAGTCCTCCTTCGAGCACCCTTTTCCATCTCACTGTGTGGGACCTTGCCTGCAGTCTGGCTATGGCTAATGGCTGCACTCACACTTGCCATAGTCACCACACTAGCCTGTTCCATGCCACCACCTGCCAACTGTCCATTATCTGTGGCTGCTGGGGATGGGGTATGTGTGGGGATTGTGGCTGTGTGTGGGGCCATTGGGGATGACAACTGATGGCACAGATTTAGCCCCAGACAACCCCACCTGTGCCCCACTATGGCCACCATCATTGTCACAGTCTGCAGAGACACTCACATCAGATTTTGAGTGGGAGGGACCGCGACCACCATGTCCACCTGTGAGGGAAAGACAACATATGTAAATTAATACCTGCACTATAAAATTTGCTGGTACACACACACACACACACACACACACACACACACACACATACAGGTGAGGTGGCACAAAGGCATTACACAGACCTCACAATAGCCAACTGGTGACATTCACGACACAGTCAGACCACAACATGCACACTCTGGACAGGCCGTCAACATTATGCAGTGCAGCCTTTTCCACTTAATGTTACTACTAATATACACCTCTGGGATATGTGAGTAGTGTTAGTAGGTGATGGACCTTCACCCTGCACACACTGCAGCCATATACACATTATTGTTGTTCACCTGTATAGCACAGTGGAAACTCCTACAGAACATACCTCTCAACTGTACAGAGTTTCACTGAATGTCTAGATGTATGGCTCATATTATTGGTCTGTTCCTCATAAATCATGTGTTTGTCTGACACATTACTGAGATTATCTGAGGATTGACATCACTAATTAATGACATCATTTGAATTTCACACTTCAAAACCTTCAGTAAATGTATGTTAAAACAAAATCAGTTACTCTAACAACCTTCTAAGCTTACAGTGGATACAATAAGTGTACACACCCCTGTTAACATGCCAGGTTTTTCTGTTATATAACATAAGACCACATAAATCATGTCATAACATTTCCCACCTTTAAAGTGACCTATAACCTGTGCAATCCAATTGAAGTACAAACACATTGGTTATGGGTAACACATAGAAAATGAAATACATACAATAGGCTGGTTGCATGAGTGTGCACACCCTTAAAATAATACTTTGTTAAAGCATGTTTTGATTTAATTACAGTAGTCAGTCCTCTTGGGAAGGTGTCTATCAGCATGGCACATCTTGACTTAGCAATATCTGCACACTCTCCTTTGCAGAAGCTTTCCAACTCTGTCAGATTGCGAGGGCATCTCTTGTGCACAGCCCTCTTCAGGGCACCCCACAGATTTCCTATTGGATGTAGGTGTGGACTCTGGCTGTGCCATTCCAAAATGTTGATCATCTTCTGGTGAAGCCATTCTTTTTCTGATTTGGATGTATGGTTTGGGTCATTGTTATGCAGAAAGGTGAGATTCCTCTTCATCTACAGCTTTCTAGCAGACACCTGAAGATTTTGGGCCAAATGTGACTGGTATTTGGTACTGTTCATAATCCCCTCCACCTTGGCTAAAGGCCCATTTCCAGCTTATGAACAGCAAGCCCAAAGCAGGACACTGCCATCACAATGCTTCACTGTAGGGATGGTGTTCATTTGGTGATGTGCAGTGTTGTTATTGTGCCAAACAAACCTTTTGGAATTGTGGTCAAACAGTGCAACCTTGGTCTCACTACACCATGGCACATTTTCCCATATGGTTTAGGGAGACCTAATGTATTGTTCTTGAGAATTTAGCCAGGCCTGGATGTTGTTATGTGTGAGAAAAGGCTTCCATCTTCCAATCCTACCTCATAGGCCAGACATGTGGAGAATATGGGAGATTGTTGTCACATGTAGTACACAACCAGTTCCTGCCAGAGATTCCTGCAACTCCTTTAGTGTTGTTGTAGGTCTCCTGGCAGCCTCCCTGACCAGTTTGGGTCTTGTCTTTCAACACATTTGAATGGATGTCCAGTTTTTTACAATGTCACTTATGCCCCATTTTTTCACCACCTTTTGATGACTGTCATCACTGTGTTCCATGGTATATGCAATGCTGTGGAAATGCTTTTGTACCCATCTCTGGGCTGATACCTTTCAGCAATGACATCCCTTTGATGCTTTGTAAGCTCTATGTGAACCATGGCTGTTGCTGCAGCAGGCAACAGGGTAAATATCAGGAAAATCCTAGTAGGACAGCTGACCATCATTAGGTGTTAATCAGAGTCTCTGTAACTGTTGGCAGTTGTGTACCCTATAAGATGTAATGCTGTAATTATATCAAAATCTGCTTCAACACAGTATTAGCGTCAGCCCGTGCACACTTATGCATCTAGCTTATTATACATTTTTTATTTGTCATAATTGTTCCCCTAACAGATCTGTTTGTTTTACAATTGAATTGTACACGTTATAGGTCACATTAAAGGTTGGAAGAGTTTGGAAATGTTTTATAGTGGTCTCATTTTTGTATATCACAAATACTTGTCATTTTAACTGGGGTGTGTACAACTTTCATATGCACTGTATAAGACTGATTTTTAAAATATGTTATTAGTTTTGGGCCTTTGTCCCCCCATTTTGTAAGTCTTTTTCTTGCAATGACAGGTTGTGAGGTATGCTACAAATATGTTACATCTCCTGCAAATAGGCCCCTGTGATGACCACTGTGACGCAATGCAGTTAACACCACCACAAGTGAACATGCACATATCGCAATAACAGTTGTGTGCATGGTAACATGCATGGCCTTAACATGCCTGCAGTACTGGTGAGCCACAACAGGACAATCCCATACTCAATAGCTTCAGGTTGCTGTATCATGTCCAGACCAGAGGGACCTACGTAGTTGTGGGGGAAAAGTATTGTCAGCAGACTCACATGTGGCATTGGTACAAGGTGAATGCTACTTTTCTGCACATGTACAGTACAAGCTCTGATAGCACACAATTTGCTGTCCTTCACCATAGATGTGCACTTGTATGCATTAGAAAACCCCACCCACAAATGCAGTTTGACCTGACATACAGTATCTAGTATGACTGCTACAGTGTTCAATTGATGTGCACTGGGGTCTTACCTGGATGCTCCTTACCTGCTGCCTGGATGCCACCCACCTCCACGACTTTTGTTTCTTGGCTTGGCAGGTGTATGGGGGCTGCCCAAAGGTTGGGTAAGGAGCTCTTCTGTTGCTGTAAGTGGGGCCTGTGTGTCAGGACCCTCACCTGTAGCAGTACAGTCACTGGTCACAACAGCAACCGTTTGCCAGGCATGACATATCAGGTCAGTTACTCGATGCCTGACCTGATCATATGTGCGTCCATGGTGGCCCAAGTTGTTAACTCTGTGGACAAGGTCATTCCACAGGGTGGGCCACTCCCACAGATTGTGTTGGCCATGGCCAAACATCACCCCATGGTGCTGGATGATGGCATCCGTGATGGCTGCATTTTTGGCTGCAGTATATGGTGGTTGTCTTTGTTGCTACATGTCACCTGGAAGACATAAACAGGGAAACACATCACAAGACCTCATACATTGGTCAAAGTTATTTACAGAACCTGCACATCAGCATTGACTATCATTAGCCACCACCTACAACCACATCATACCCCTGTCATCTATTAGCACAATATGAACCTCTATTGCACTCCTGGTCCTGATGTGTCATGTTCCCCCCCAATGAGGGCCAGTACATTGTATAACCCACCATTCATCATTCACCTTTGTGTAGAGGGATGACAGTGGCCATCTACCTTGCAGATGGGATGTCAGTGGTGCTCAGGCTTTGCTTCTATACAGTGTTTAATGGAGCTGGGAGCATATGCCTGAGTTCGTGTAGGATGCAGACAGGAATGTTATCAGGTCCCATGGAGACTTACTTTTGTTGACTTTGAGTAGGCATTATGCACCTGCTCCCTGATGATGAGGGGAGGGGTGTGGGTGCTGTGCATATCCACCTATATTGATGGTGGGACAGGGGGATGATGCTTGCCCTTAATCTGTCTGCAGCGGTTTGGCTATAGCTATGGGGTGTGTGTATGTGGTGTGAGTGACCACCATTACAGAGTGGGGTGGGTTGTTGCCTCTGAGATTGAAGACATATGTGAAGACAGCTTTGTGACTGGCCTTGGTGCATGTTTCCAATTTGTACTCATAGTTAGCCTTACAGTAATTCACCTGTGACCTTATATGCTCGTACAGACAAAGGTTGACTTGCTTCCAAGTTGGTGCCTGCTCCTACGTGGCCCTGTACAGCCAATATAGCAACCAATTATGTGGTTTATATATTGCTCTTGTCCAGAAAAGGGAATTAGTCAACCTTGGTGGAGGCAGGTGTTACGAGTGAGGTATTGCTGAGTCTATACAGCTATGTAGATGTTCATATAGCTGTTTGTAGTAGGCATGGACACAAGGTCATAACACAGTTGGACACCTCTCCAATTTCAACTTGATAATCATGGTTATTCTAGTATCCATGTCTGTGTCAGGGCAGTGCAACAACCAGTAGCTGTAGAAATGTATGCCTGCTGGATGTGCGGGAACTAAGATTACACACATATACAACATGTACAGCTTATTTACCTGACATTTTGCATCCCATGTCTGTTGTTATGAGGCTTCCAGGTACACCTACTCATACATACATGTGCACAGGTAATACCTGAAATACATTTCTGTTCTATGTCAGTATGGCACACTGTATTTACACTCTTGCTGCTCAGTCATACCTCTCAACCTGTTAGAGCAGGACATCTGGAGGATGCCACACATACATGGGGGGCAGTGGCCCAAAATTAGTGACACTTTTTTAATATTTCTGTAACACACTTAAGTCATTTGATAGCACAGTAGCCTTTGCATTCACAGAAATATCCTGGAGGATGTCCGACACTCATATGCATGCTAGTATGTTCTAATGTCAGTCTTCACAGATTTGCCAATGATTTGCCAGACATAATAGAACTCTATGAGTAAATCACTACAAATGTGAGGCACACATATGGTCAGTGTGCATAACACTGGACAGTTGAATGGTATGAGCTCAGTATATCACATGCAGTTCAACACACATCTGCAACAGTAGTTTACTATGCAAATACCCTGTATAGGTCTCTCAGATTTGTGAGGCAAACATGTATATCATAGTTGTATTCACAAGTAGCATATGGATGTTTACGACATCCCAGTAGCTGGCCTACCAGTGTCACAGTCAGTATTGTTCAACAGACAGCCCAGTAGTAGTCATATGTGAGCCATTCCTTTCTGGGGTGACTCAGGGGCCTGAGCTGTGATCTATGTCACTGCAGACAGACTCAGATGCTATGGCCATAGGTGCTGATCAGCAATATATCAGTACAGCAAGTCTTTTTGAGACATATATTTTTTTAACATCCTATATCCCATTATTGCATACCCCCTACTGCATTCCATCACATGCTTGTTTAACATACCTTTTTCCCCCAAGTACTGTTGGTTTGGATACCAATTCCTGTTTCTGTTTCTGTCTCTGTGACTCTCTCTCGCTCTTTCTTTCTGTCTTCCCATGTAGAGGTATAGACCTGTTTTGCATAGGCAGCAGCTTGTCTTTTGTAGGTAATGCTCATGAGCAGCTGATGGACTGTGCACCAACTGGTGTCCCACACTTGTTAATGGCATGCAGAACAGCTGTGTTGTTATTCCTATAACCAATGGCATGGCAACACACTCGTATAATTGAGCACTTCATGTAGGCATTGTCCCTTTTCCTTGCCTGTGAGGAGAACATCATGGAAGTGCGTGAACAACAGCATCACAGAGGATAGATGGAAATACCTCTTACAACAAAACATGTGGAGACAGCCCAATAAAATGGGGGAGAAGGCCCCAGACTTATGGACACAATGTGAGTATTGCTGTTAATACATTTGGATTCATGCTAGTTTAACAGGGTTTGTGTGGACATGGATATTCTGTGTGGGTTTCTGTCTGACAGTGTTATGTGGTTGACATAACTGTCAACTGTAGGGCTATCCACAGAATGGCCAGAGGTTTGACTCATGTTTTGTCTGTTCTACTGACAGTTGTTATCCTTGGCAAATCAGTAGCATACCCTGGGTATTGCAGTCAGTAAATGCTAACTGCCATTTGTGTTTCTGACTTTATATCCCTCAGTTAAGATATGTTACAACAAACCCTGTAACACCAGCAACTTTCTCCGTTTATAACAGCAATATTTCAATTATGCCCCTGTGTTTGGGCCTCTGTCCTCCAATTATGTCAGGCTTTGTCCAGATGTCATGCAGTAAGAGTTTAATATGTATGGTATATCATTAGTTAGTGCCTTCCTTCCTGATATCATCCCAGTGGTGTAGCAGAATGCCAGACATGTTATGAGGAAGAGGCCATATATATGAGAACAGATCCTGGGTATTCTGTGGGAATCTGTACAGTTGAGGGGTCTATGTATGTGTAACAATTGTTAACAGACTGTCAGGAATGTGTAGCAGTGTAGTGTGTAAATGTTTGTTGCGCTGTGTAGAGGCGGGGTACATTTAAATGTCATGGCTCCTTTTCTATCTAACTGTGTGCACAGCTCCAGTTTCTGGTGTTCTATCAGCTGTATATGTTTGTAGGGGCAGACTGAGACATGTTCCGTACTACCACAGTAGTCAGACTACACTGTGACTTGGGGCAGTTTATGTAGGGGTAGTGTGTGAGTGTCAAACTAAGAGTAATGCTACT
The DNA here is from genome assembly GCF_019279795.1 of Protopterus annectens. Classification (NCBI taxonomy): domain Eukaryota; kingdom Metazoa; phylum Chordata; order Ceratodontiformes; family Protopteridae; genus Protopterus; species Protopterus annectens. The sequence goes on from NC_056726.1 coordinate 607,460,901, forward strand.
CAACGCCAGAAGTCTAAACCTCAAGATGCACGCACTCGAAACTCTCCTTAGCATGGAGAACATCGATACCTGTGCAGTAACAGAAACCTGGTTCAAGGCTCCTGAGAGCACCCCAGCACTACCAGGTTATAACTCATACCATGGTTTTCGGCCCCAAAACTTGGACCGAACCACAAAAGGAGGGGAAGTATCAATATTCGTCAAAGATACCCACACCTCCAGGTTGGTGGCACAGCACGAAGCATCAGAGACTATCCATGTGCAACTAACAGTGGGTAAAACTGCTTTCCACTTTATAGCCTGCTACAGACTACCCTCCCAAACCCAGGAACCCCACTCGGCCTTCCTGACAACACTGGAAAATATGAAGGTCTCTCCAAACACCATTATATTGGGTGACTTCAACTACCCTAACATAGACTGGGAGCATTACTCTAGCTCCAACACCCTAGCCCAAAGGTTCCTAGACTTTATAAACTCAAATGCTATGGAACAACTTGTTGCCACTCCCACAAGAGGGGAACACATACTGGACCTGATCATCACCAACATGGGGACTTTATGCTGCAGACCAGAAGTGTATCCCTGACTGGTAAGATCAGACCATAAACTAATCTCACTAGATATTCACATCCCGACCCCAGCCCCTGCATAGAAAACCACAGTGAAAAACTTCTCTAAAGCAAATTTCACACTCCTCAAAACTGAGGTGGAAGCCTTCAAAGCCCCCGGGTCTGTGGAAAATACGGCCCAGACCGCAGAATCCTTTATAAACGCATTCTATGAACACCTTCAGGAATGCATGGATCATGTAATCCCAAATAAAACCAAGACCCAATCCTCCAAAGTTAGGCATCCTGTCTGGTGGACCCCAGCCATAAACAAACTATACAATAGAAGGAGGAAGCTACTACATGATAGAGCAAAATCCCAAAAAGGGAAGGCATCTCTGATCAGTATTAGCAAAAAACTATGGGCACTCATAAAATCGTCTAAGGCCAGCTTTGAGAGAAAAATTGCACAGGACACTAAAGATAATCACAAGGCTTTCTTTAGTTATGTTAGGAACCTGGGTGGGAATTCCCTGATATGCTCAGAATTAGTCCAAAATGACAAAAATTACACCAAACCCACAGACATTGCCAACATCCTAGCTGACAGGTTCAGCACAAACTTCTCTCCCCCTTCCCCACCAAAACGGCAAATATCTATCCAAGCAGAGTACTGCCCCCGTGACATCTCAGATGCTCAGGTAAGAGCCGCCCTCTCCAAAGCAAAAAACACAGCATCAATGGGACCAGACGGTGTCCCGGGCTGCATCCTACATGAACTCCAAGAAGAACTAAACCCAAACATAAAACTACTGTTCAATCTCAGCCTTACTACAGGATATGTACCCAAAGAGTGGCGTACAGCAACAGTGGTCCCTCTCCACAAAGGTGGTGCCTCAACAGATCCTGTAAACTATCGCCCCATAAGCTTGACTAGCTTGGTCTGCAAAGCTATGGAAAGGATCATCATGGACCTCAAAAATAAAGATATTGGGGACCTACAGACACTGGATCCTACCCAGTTCGGCTTTGTTAAGGGCAGATCCTGCCTCTTAAACCTGGTCAATTTCTTTGAAACAGTCACCAAGGCCATTGACGAGGGGAAGGTGGTCCACACAGCCTACCTGGACCTTGCAAAAGCCTTCAATACAATACCCCACTTGGGCATTATAGATAAGCTCACCAGCTTAAATATAAACCCCTATGTCACTAGATGGGCTTCAAACTGGCTCAAGGACAGAATCCACATGGTTAGAATTGCTGGAGCCATGTCAGACTCCAAACCAGTGACAAGTGGCGTCCCACAAGGCTCAGTCCTGGGACCTCTCTTGTTCGGTATATATTTCTCAGAGGTACAGGCTAACATGGAAGGACTGTGGCTGACCAAGTTCACAGATGAATGCAAACTGGGCACCATAATCGACTCTCCAGCCGACACAAGCATCCTCCAAAAGGCCTCATAGAAACAGACAACTGGTGCCAGAGCCATGGCCTCAAGCTAAACGCCAAAAAGTGTATAGTCATCCCCTTTGGCAAAAACAAAGTGCCCACAAATTACCACATAGGTGGTAATCCATTAAGTATGGAAGGAGTAATTAGGGACCTGGGGACCCAAGTTGATAGCAATCTCTCATTTGACAACCACGTGGCCAAAGTGGCTAGAAAAACATTTTATATAGCCCACCTAATCATGAAGGGATTCACATCTAGATCAGGGGAGGTCATCGTGCCTCTTTACTCATCCCTCATCAGGCCCATAATTGAGTACAATGCCCCTTTTGGGATGTACCTTACCAGACACCTGCAGCAACTGGAAAGACCCCAAAAGTACCTCACCAAGAGGATCAAATGGCTCAAACAGATGCCATATGCTGCCCGGTTAAAGAAACTCCAGCTCTACTCAGTGGCATACCGCCTGCTCAGAGGCAATCTGTGCCTGACATATAAAGCCATGTCCAACCTGGAATTAATGGACATGCTGCACCTCAGAAAATCCAAATCCCATTGAGCTATGCGCTCGAGAGACTTGAACCTCAGCACTGAAATAAATAGGACATGCTGGAGGGACAGATTCATAACCCAGAGGCTCCTTTCACTCTGGAATAAAATCCCAGTCCAGGTTAGGCAGAGTCCCTCATTGACTCTCTTCAAGAGGAATCTTGATGAGTGGATGCGAGATAGTAGGTTTACCCTGGGTATCACGTCTGTGTCACTGTTAGACAGAGGCACAGTATACTAACCTCGAAAAAGGGCATAGCAAAATTCATTTAAAATGGGTGGCGAAAGCCAAACACACTCTGGCTAGGCTTATAAATGCCCTAGGCCAGATAGCCTAGTATGAACCTATGAACCTATGAAACATGATATTTATGTTCACTCAGACATTATACTCTACTGTCCATTTAGTTTACCAGTATGTCACTGTGACTGTGGTGAAATTGGTTGTGGGTATGCAGGTTCACACCGATGACTGTTTATCACTACTGTTACATCCCTGTAGGGCCTGATATATTTGTAAATGCATGTGTAATTCCCCATATCTGACTTGGGGTAGTGTTGTGTCAGTCTGGCTGTAGTTTGGATGGTGCTTGGTGACATGCTAAGCAGCTCAGTGTATTTTTCCTAGTGTCATGTTATGTCCAGATATTCATAGGATGTCCACTTGTCTGGCTCATATCTTCGGTCTGGTCCCAATACGTGTTGTGTATGTCTGACAAAACCATGGGATGATGTGAGGATTTCAGGCATTAACTAATGAGAGGCAATTGAGTCTTGGAGTTGTGCTATTTCAGTCAATATACGTTAGAACAGACGGTGTTACTGTAGCAACTCTTTCAGCTTATCTAGCCAAGTATTTCAGATATGTCCCTATTTTCATGGTTTTCTCCCCCACTTTGTCAGGCTTGGTCCAGATTCTTTGCACTAGGGAGTTCTGAGCATACCTCTCAACTGGCCAGATTGTTGCAGAACATCCAGGTTTATTGCTCATATTTTGTCTCTGTTCCACAAATTATTCTAATTTCTCTGGTAAATCAGTGTGATAATCTGAGGATTCCTCTCAGTAAATGATGACATAATTTCAGTTCCAGATCTCATATCCTTCAGAACATGTATTCTGAAACAAACCCTATTACTTGAGCAATTTTCTATATTTCTAAGAGCAATATTTGAAATATGTCCCTAGTTGTGGCCCCTTGTCCCCCCATTTTTACAGCCTTTGCCCAGATTTCTTGCACTAAGAGGTTGAGAGGTATGGTTCTGAGATATGAGTGCACTACATGTTATGAGCATGTATGTATATATATATATATATATATATATATATATATATATATATATATATATATATATATATATATATATATATATATATATATATATATGGGTCTAGGTTAGAAGATCGACAGCCGACATCACCGACAACGGATTAGCGGGCACCAGATGATCGACATTCGGAAGACCGACGCTACGGATGAAAACGCCGATGCCAGGGATAGTGACTTGGAAAGAAGGCTGTGTGAGTATGCGGTGGTGACGGACATTAGGGTGCGAGTAAGGTAAGTGTGGATAGTGACAGTCTGTGGGGATAGGGGTGGGTTAAGTGAATTAGGGTTAGGGCGCGGGTTAGGTAAGTGTGTGGTAGTGGTATTTTTTGGGTTAGGGGTGGGTTAAGTGAGTTAGGGTTAGGGCGAAGTTAGGTAAGTGTCTAGTAGTATTTTATGGGTTAGGGGCGGGGTTAAGTGAGTTAGGGTTAGGGCGTGGGTTAGCTGAGTGTGCGATACTGACGGACCTTAGGGTAAGGGTTTGGGTTAGGGTTGTACATAGTTGTGTGTGTGAGGTTTAGTGTGGGTTTCTGAGGATTTTGGTGTGCTTGTGTTCTGTGTGCGGTTTTTGGATAGGGGATGTGTTTTGTTAGTTGATTGTTGTTATTGTGGTGTGCGCAGTGTATGGGGTTTTGTGTTTGTGGACTGTCGGTTACTTGTTTGTCGGGCATGTGAGGTGTCGTGGTTATGGTTTGTCGATTATGTGGTGTCGATATTTCTGTTGTCGGTGAAAGTAGCTGTCGATGTTATAACCTAGAACCATATATATATATATATATATATATATATATATATATATATATATATATATATATATGTATATATATATATATATATATATATATATATATATATATATATATATATATATATATACACACACACACAGACACACACACACACACACACACACACACACACACACATATATAATATCTATATATCTATCTATCTATCTATATATATATATATATATATATATATATACAAAATACAGCAGCATCTCTCTCTCTCTCTCTCTATATATATATATATATATATATATATATATATATATTTTCATATATATGTATCTCCATACATATATATCTCTATATGTATATATACAAAACCTGAGTGATTCCACAGATTTTTTTCCTTACTGTTGAATGACTCTACTGCATATATTTGAAAAAGCAACAAAAATTCCTATAGCTTAAAGAGTGTATTGGTACATTTCTTTAACTATAATGTACAGGGTCCTAGGTTCAAGACTTGGCAGGGATGATTTTTTTTTTTGTTGCTAGACAGAACAGTGTCTGATGGAGACAGAGTGATTAAAGCAGTTTTAAGCAGGTTTGCAGGTGTTTGCATGATGCTAAGCGATGCCAACATGCCATTACCCGTACAGATGGTTAATCTGTTTTGGCTTCACTTAGCGTCGTGCAAACTAGCTTACTCCCGCTTACTTCCACTTACAACTGTGCTAATTCCTTTAAAAGAAAAGAAAAAGAGGTTATAGGAAAGTGGTGAGAAAGGGGCACACAGAGGGAAAATGATATGAAAGGTAGCTAGGAATGTGCATGATGAGTGTAGGGAAAGTCCATAGCTGTCCATTTGTAATACAGCAACAGTTGTGGATTTGTACTGAATTTGGAGGTGAATTTTGACACTCAAACCCCAGAGAGAGGGATGAGAACAACAGAAATATTTGGTCAAGCCAATTGGACTGGATTACATGTGTCCATTGGATACCTGTGTGAAATGGACAGCTATGTATGGGGTGATGATTGTTTTGGGGACAGATGCCCTTTTTTCCTTTGTTAAGGTGAGAATGGGATGTTGGGGAAGAATTGTAGGCATGTCTGGGGAAGTAGGTTGGGTAGATTGGCAGACAGGACAGACAGGAAAGCAGACAGGGGTGGTGCATGACACATATGGGGGTAAACACCTTGGACAGGGAGGGTGTTTGAGAATCAGCAGCCCATTAGCCCCTATATGGATATGGTGGGACTGACATCCCCACCTGCAGGCAGGCATGACTGCACCTTCACAGCCCGGATGGTGACTGTGCTAGTGGCTGGACAGGAGGGGCAGCCTGCTACTCAAGATGCACCAGGCGGTCCTCCATCTGGTGCAGCTGGCCACCCAACTCAGAGTGGATGACACTGTGCATCATATGCTGGAACTGAGGATGGACGATGGGCTCATCTCCGCATCCACCCCCCAGGTGCTGCAGGGCCTGATGAAGATGAAGTTCCATGGTGGGTCCCAGACGTGGTGGAGGCACAGTGCCATGGCCAGATGGGGCAGGCCAGGTGGATCCACTGGGATCGGCCTTCCCACACATGCTATGGTGTTGAGGTTTTCCAAGATATATTGGTTAGTCATGAACAAAACCTTTCAATATTAGATTTAAAGGCATGCATGGGTGTTCAACTGACCCAAAACAAAAGATGTGAAACAGTTGCTTAGCAAACAGAACACATGCATAACTGGAACAACAGTAAGCATTGTAACAGCATGCCAATAATAATGATGGCAACAGGCCACCAACAATGGTATTTCAACAAGGTATGTTAACATGCAACCAATTAATGATATGAACAATAATGTAACAATGTCCCAACATTAGGTTTAGTAACAACATACCCACAGTACATGAATAATAATTAGTAATGCAGATGAGGGGTAGGGGAGAGAAGAAAAGTCCATTAACAACTGCATAGGCCTCTATTTTTACAACAGTACTGCTCAATACTCTAGAAGTCTGCCCTCACTTTACAACTACCTATGGCCTACCTATGACATAAAATCACCCTGGGATGCCAGTAATGGATTTGTGCACTGCCAAACTCCACTCAGCTCAAAAAAACACAAAGGCCAGCACAATTAGTCAGCAATATCTATACACTTAATCCAAAATAGACAAAAAAGAAACAGACCGGTTTCAGCTAACAAGGCTTCATCGGTGCTTATTGCTCCTATCTTTTCAGCCACCAGTTATATAATCACTTGTCTATTTTAATTGGTTAATCACATTTGTTCATTCAAACCAGGTGCAAACAGTGCACCTGACCATATAATCCATTTCCTCTTTTTTTATTTAAAATATCATGACATCCAATTTTAACCCTATCATTAGACATAATCCTATCTATAATGGTAAATCTAAACTGGGCTGAAGAATGGTGCTTAGTATGTTTGTACAATGCATTAGACATTTGAGCACATCTGTTGTCACTAAGATGTTCAGAAATGTGCAATTTTAAAGGTCGAGCAGTTTGACCAACATAAAATGCTTGGCAATTGCAATGAACCAAATAGATAACCCAATCTGAGGCACAACTTCCATAAACACATATGTCAAAAACACAGGATGAATTCCTTGAACTAAATTCCTTAGTTTTGTTTACATATTTGCAGAAACTGCAGTGATTGCAAGGCTGACAACCCCTTATTACTTCACACCCTAAAGTCAATAGTTGAGCTACATTCCTATCCATAAGCGGTCATTTGTAATGGTTTAACCATCCTCCTATAGTTTTTCCTCATCTGTATGAAAGCAGACAACTTGGGGGAACAATGTGTCTCAATGAATCTTCTGAGGTCAAAATGTCCCAATGTTTGTTTGTTAATCAAAACTGAAATGTTGCTGCTGTAGTTGGTGACCAACCTTAACTGAGTTTTAGAAACTTGTTTTTTATTTTGATATTTTAAAAAATTTTGCCTATTTATATTCTGAACATATTTACTAGAATCCATAACTTCTTCAAATTTATATCCCCTATTCAAAAACCTGTTAATTACTTCCTGATTCTGTGTTGCAAATCCTTCATTTGTAGAACATATGTGTCGTATTCTCATAAATTGTGACTTCAGAATATTCTGAATAATATGCTTGGGATGACAGCTGTCTGAATGTAACACTGAATTCATCTCAGGATGTTTCCTATGTACTTGACTTAACAAAGTGCCATCTTGTTGAGTATGTTGTTGGCAAGACATCTGCACAAAGGCACATATTAGTGGTGGACAAAGGCCAGTAAATAGTGTCACTTTATGAATCTAGCTGAAACACATTTATTTGCCAGCAAAGACGGCTGCAGATTCACAGGTGTACTCTGCAGGATATGACATCTGACAATGAAATGTATGCTAATTTGTTATGACTTCAGTCTTTAATGAGTTGCCAGTGATATGCCAGACAATACACAACTGTCTGAGGCATTGACTGCACATAGGAGGCAGACATGTGGTCAGTCTGCAAAACTCTGGACGGTTGTCAGCTATGGGTTCAGTATATCACATACAGTTCAACACACACATCCACATCTGTCATGTAGTATGCACATGCCTTATGTACATCTTTTAGATTTGTAAAACAAGCATATGTATCAGAGTAGCATTCACATATGAATAATTACATCATCCCAGGTAGCTGGTCTAACAGTAACACACACAGTATCGGACAACAGAGATTCTATTAGTAGTCATTCATGAGCTGACCTTTGCTGGGGCGACTCAGGGGCCAGATACATGTTCCATTTCAATGCAGGCAGGGCAAGAAGTAATGGCCATCAGTGCTAGACAGCAGCATGTGAGTCAGCAGGTCTTGTTGTGGCCTAATGTTTAATGCCCCATTTGACATCATTGCATTCCCCCTTCTGCATTCCATTACATGCTTACATGACTGACATACCTGTTATAGTGCTCAGGAGTTCCCTCACAACAATGCAAATGGTTAGGTTTGTGTAGTTGCAGTCTGTCTTTGTGTAGATGGGTTGAGACCTGTGTTGCATAGGCAGCAGCTTGCCTTTTGTAGGTACTGCTCATGAACAGGTGATGGCCTGTGCACCAGTCGTTGTCTCCCACTTGCTACTTCATCCAAAACAGCTGTGTTGTCTTTCCATTTGCCAATGCCATAGCAACACAGTGCTATAATTACAACCTTCATGTGTGCCTTACCCCTTTTCCTTCCCTGTGTGGAGGACATTATGGAGATGTGGGAGGCTATAGCTTCACAGACAGTAGGTGGGAATACCTCTCATGAGAGGAAATGTGGAGACAGCCCAGCAACATGGGAAACAAAGCTCTAGAACTGGCTACAGATTGTAAGTCAGTAGTGCTGTTATACACATAGAGGGCTGCTAGTTTAACAGGGTTCATCTGGACATGCATTTTCTGTGTGACTTGACGTCTGGCATTGATATGTCTCTGACATACCTCACAACTATATTGATGTCCACAGACTCCCCAATGGTTCGCCTGTTATGTTTGGTTTGTTCCTCAAACAACATCTGCTTTTGTGGAAGCAGTAGGATAATGTGAGGATTGTAGTCAATATAAATGTTGACATCCATTGGTGTTTCAGACATCATATCCTTCAGGGATGTTAATTTACAACAAAGCCTGTGACACTGTCAACTGTTTCACTTTGTAACACCATTATGTGAGATATATCCTTCATTCCAGCCCACTGTCCCCCAAGTTTGTCATGCTTTGTCCAGATGTCTTGCAGTAAGAGGGTCAGAGGTATGTGATATCATTATTTATTGACTGCACTCAAGGTATCATCCCATTGACTTAGCAGACTCCTGGAAGTGGTGTGCAGCAGTGGCCATGAATATGGTCTCACATCCTGGACATTCTGTGCAAATCTGTACATATGAGAGTTATGTATGTCTGGCCATTATGAAGTGACTGCCAAGACTGTGTAGCAGTGTTGTGTGTAGATGTTTGTTTGGCTGGGTAGGGAGAGTAGCAGATGTGAGTGTCACATATACTTTTCGTATCTGACTGTGCATGCTGCTACAGCTGCTGGTGGTCTATCAGGTGTGTATGTTTGTTGAGGCAGACTGAGAAAGGTCCTGGAACACCTTAGGATTCCCAGTACACTGTGAGTTGGGCCAATATCTATCAGTGTATTGTATGACTAGGAATCAGAATATGTTTGTTCAAACAGTCAGTGCACTCTAGAGTTCATTTGGGGTACTGGTATATTGCTGTGACTGTGGTGCAAATGGTTGTGGGTGGACATTTATGTACCACTATCTGCTTTTCCCTACAGTTCTATCCCTGTAGTGCATGATATATTTGGATATACATGGGTAATTGCCCCAAGCTGATTTGGGTTAGTGTTGTGTTGGTCTTACTGTAGTTCAGAAGGTGCTGGGTGACATAGTTAGTGGCTGCCAAGAGTTTTTCCATTCTGTTACATGTCTGCAGTCATACCTCTCCACTGTCCAGATGTCTAGACACTGTTCTGATGTGTGGCTCATATGCTTTGTCTGTTGGCCACAACTGGGATTATGTGAGCATTGACATCAGTAAATTTTGACATTCATTTGTGTTTCAGACTGGAATCTGTCTAGCATTGTATGTTAAAGTACACCATGCCACTCTAGCAGACTTCTACGTGTATGACAGCCATATTTTAAAAATGTCACTATTGTTTGCCCTTTACCCACCCCATTTGTTGGGCTTTTTGCAGATTTGTTGCAGTAAAAGTTTGATTATCTGTCTATATATCTCTGTATATATATATATATATATATATATATATATATATATATATATATATATATACACACACACACACACACACACACACACACACACACACACAGACACACACACACATATATATATATATATATATATATATATATATATATATATATATATATATGTACATGACAGTACTATGGATATGATTCCCCCTTATGTTGAATGACTGTTGTGCATGATATGTTTGTAAAAACATTACAAATTTCCGCAGCTCAGATGGAGTCAAGGTATTTTGCTGTGATTGTTGTGCACAGGGTTCTAGGTTTTGGACTAGGAAGTGATTACTTTTTTTTCATTAATGTTAAATGACCAGAATGAATGATATGTTTGTAAAAGCATTACACATTCCCACAGCTCAGATGGTGTAGTAGTACTTTGCTGTGATTGTAGTGGAGAGCATCCCGGTTTTAAAACTTGGGAGGGCTGATTATTTTGTTGCTGGGCAGAACAAGGGCTGATGGAGACAGAGTGCTTAAGGCACTTTTAAGCAACTGTAAGTAGGTTTGTGCAGTTTTGCGCAGTGCTAAGTGATGCTAAGAGATGGTTAAATAAACCCTCTTAGCTTCACTTAGCACTGCTTACTCCTGCTTACACCAATGCTAATTTTCTTTATAGAAAACAAAAAAGGGTGATAGGAAAGTGGTGAAATGGGAGCAAGCAGAGGGTAAAACATTATGAAAAGCAGCTAGGGATGTGCAGGACGGGTGTAGGAAATAACCATAGCTCTACATTTCTTCGGCAGCAACAGTTGTGACTGATGTGGCAAATTTGGAATTTATAGCCTCACACCCCACAGGGAGGGTGATGGCAACATATATTTGTAGAGTAATTTGGTTGTAGATTGATTTACGTCACTGGACATGGTGGCAAAATGTAGAGCTATGTATGGGGCAATGTTTTCTTTTTGCGGGATAGATGCCCTTTCTTTAAGGTGAGAGTGAGATGTTGGGGAGGGGCTGTAGGTATGTTTGGGGAGGTAAGTTGGGTGGGATAGGTTGCATTTGCACATAAACAAGACAGACAAGACAGCAGACAAGGGCGATATATGACACATGAGGGGGTAAACACCTTTGATGGGGAGGGTGGTTGGGAATCAGAATCCCATGAGCCTCCCAAATGGATACAGTGGGACTGAGGTCCCCACCCATGGGCAGTCACCACTGCTCCTTTATGGCCCCGAAGGTGGCTGTGCTGGGGGTCTGGACAGGAGGGGCGGCCTGCCCCTCGAGGTGCCATAGGCGGCCCTCAATCTGGTGCAGCTGCCCACCCAACTTGGCTCAGATGGTGCTGCGCACCAAACCCAGGAATTGACTGTGAGTGACAGGCTCCTGTCCACACCCACTCTCGGGGGGGTCGGGACCCATCCGCTGAGGCAGTTCCACCCAAAGGTGGTGCAGGACCAGTGAACGAGGAAGTCCTAGTTTGGGTCCCAGACTTGCTGGGGCCCGGTGCCATAGCCAGATGAGGTTGGACAGGTGGATTCGCCGGGATCTGCCTTCCCTAGCATGCTATGATGTTGAAGTTTAAAAAAAATATGTTGGTTAGTCATGAACAACACATTTCCAGATTATGTATAACAGCATGCATGTGTGTTCCAATGAACCCCATAAAACAGATTTGGAACATTTACATAGCAAAATGAATGTATGCATAAATGGAATGACAGTATGGATTGTAACAGCATGCCAGTAACATTGACAGAAACAGGTCATCAACAATGGTATTTGAACAAGGTATGTTAACATGCAACCAATCAAATATGTGAACAATAATAGAACACAAGTCCCAACATTAGGTTTGGAGTAAAACATACCCATAGTATATGAATTATTGTATTGATCCAGATGAGGGGGGGGAGACAAAAAGTCCATTAATAACTGTTTATGTTTCTATTTTCCACAACAGTACTGCTCAATACTTTGTGGGTCTGGCCTCACTTTACATCTGCCTATGGCCCATAGCTTCGGTAGCACAAACATACCTATTAAACTGTAGGCCTGGAATGGTATGGAGCAAACTGTGACAACTCTGGGTACATGACTAGAGGGGACTCGTACATGGCAGGGTTACATATCTGGCACAGGAGGGGTACCCTGAATTGCTGTTATGTGAATGTGCTACTGCGATACTTCAACTGGTTTCCTATCTGTGTCCAGTGTTATTGGCAGCAGTAACCACTAGCCATGACAGAGTGACACTTGAGAGACATGTATCAGGAAGAGTGCATGTTTTATGTACCTATCCTGCTGCCATTTGCAGGCATGTGGTGGGACAGCTGAATAGTTGTACACAGTTTATTACTATACCCTTCATACAGCTACTAACACCATTTCCTTACCTGTACAACCTGTGGTGAAAATATCTGTTAACACTATCTGACTGCTTTTACATTTATTCCTGATTCCTTGTGTGTAGATATGCACACATCTGAGTGACGCTCGCTGGATTTGAAACATGTCTGGGTGTGCAAAACCAACTAAGCTATTTCTCATCACACTGAGCTACTGGGGAACTGCTGTTTTTGTTTCACTGTGTTTTGCCTAATAGTCTCTTGGTTAGTCAGTCTGAACTTGTTATTCTGTGATGCATGCATGACAGTCAGTTATTGTGCTCTGCATTAATCCTTTGGATTACTGTAATCTGGAAAGCAAAGGTTAACACAAGGCAATGCTAGATGGAACACACTTTGAAACTTCACACATTACTATTCAGGGTTCAGAGCTTAGTGCTGTATATGTTTCACATTTCAGTTATATCTTGTTTTACAGCTCACCATCTGCAGTTTTTCTTACAGCTGGTTCACAGTAGAACCTCAGTTAATGTATGCTGTCACAGACACATTTGCTGTGAAGAACCTGTATACATTCTATATGTCTACAACAACATACCAGAATAAACACAACAGTTTTTTGTAGGAAGTTTTATTGCACATCAATATTAGTCAGTCAAACTTTTTTATTTAGTCAGTTCACACAGTAACAGTATACCTACTAGCAGTAAGCAATGTACTCCTTCTTAGCTATTTGAATAATATACTGCAAAATAGATTTGTACTCACCAGTCTGTCAGCGCAGCCTCAGCAATCTGTCGGCATGGGCTTCTATGTTCATAGCCCTTTCTGCTGCAGCTGTAGGGGAGAGAAACAAACATTATGCATACCTGCCTATCACATTCTCAGGCTAGTATTTGCTACAAATTATGTGATAGAGATACTTACTCATTACTGGAGCATTCCATGCCCATGCATCTTGGAACCACTGGGCCAAGAGTGCCCCCTTCTTCCACTTTAGATCAGCATAGTGGTGCTGTACCTGCTCACCAGTCCAGAAGGTGCAAGTCTCATTGGTGAGATCACATGCATGATGGTCCCAGACCTCTGTTTTGTATTGTGAGCCTTGGTATTGGCCCTGCAGCAGTCTCTCATCATGGTTTTTGACAAGGAGTCCAGCCATGACCCTGGACTCCTGAATGCTCCAGCACTGTGCCCGAAACCGCAATCCCTCTCCAACACCAGACATGTTCCTGCAGAGATCAAACTAAACAGATTATGGCTGTATTCCCACCTGCACAATTTAAATAAGGCCATATTCCTGCCCCTTGCCATCATTGGAACATTTTAAAAATGCTGAGCACAGTTTAGCAACGCTCAAACTCACTAAGTTGGGTTGAACAGTGCTTAAAGGGGTAATTGCTGAGCAATGCTTAACAGTGTGCAAAACCACTTAGCTGAGCTATCTGCTGCTTAGCAATCACGTGTAAGCGGTGCTTAAACCTGGTAAGCATAGCGGAGCATTGCTCACTTTTCATTTTAAAAAACATCAGGATAATGGCTTAATTTAGTAGGTGTATAGGATTTACTTTACATGACATCCCTTTGTGTGCTTTCATTACATTAGCACAGGGTGTGACTATAATGTATGGTACACTTGTGTATACATGGGTGATTTCACAAGTTATATGCACTCACACTTCCATTTTACACCAGCTACACTACCCTGGTTGACAAAAAACAGTTACTACATAATCTAAGTTTAAAAACATAATTTTAACACTACTTTCTCATATAATACAACTTTCCTGTCTTGGTGCTTGAGTCATGAATGCCTGCAAGTAAAGTGAGGACTCTAACCACTACACTATCTCAGTTCAGAAATTTCATCTGTATATTTTTATTTATTGTCTATGAGATATTTAAGCAATGCTAAGTGGAGGGCCATAATGTGCACACCCGCTTAGCTATGCTTAAATATTGCATGTAAAGAAAAAAAGATTTATTATATTATTATGTTATATAGTGAGTATTGTGGTTTTCTGACAAGTCATTGAGGACTGCAGTCAGGAAATAATGGCATACATTTGACTTTCAGACTTCTATCCTTCAGAAATTCATGCTAATACATATCCAGTTTTCTGTCAACTTTCTAAGTTTGTAAGGGCGATATTTATGAAGTGTCCCTATTTTAGGGCTTTGTCCCCCCATTATTTGTGCCTTTGTCCACATGGACTGCTGTTAGGGAATAATGGCATACATTTGACTTTCAGATGTCTATCCTTCGGAAATTCATGCTAATGCGTGACCTGTTTTCTATCAACTTTCTAAGTTTGTGAGGGCAGTATTAAAGTAGTGTCCCTTTTTACTGCTTTGTCCCCCCCCCATTATTTGTGCCTTTCTCCACATGGACTGCTGTCAGGGAATAATGGCATACATTTGACTTTCAGACCTCTATCCTTTGGACATTCATGCTAATGCATGACATGTTTTCTATCAACTTTCTAAGTTTGTGAGGGCAATATTGAAGTAGTATCCCTTTTTAGGGCTCCCCCACATTATTTGTTCCTTTGTCCACATTTCCTGCTTTTAACAGGTTGCGAGGTGTCGTATGGCACTTTTACAATGCAGGGGTGTGTCAAAGAACCTGTCACACACCCCCTGCATTGCTTTCCTACTCCCCTATGTATTTCAGTGTCCCCAGACACTGAAATAATCATTTATTTCATTTCAGTGTCTGCGGACACTTAAATACTGGCTTAATATTAGAGAAATTCTCTAATATTATTCTGCATTTGTTTTAGAAAGTGCCATTTCTGAGTGCAGGGGGCATGTTCGTAGTTCGTGCACTACTTAAACACTCCCCCTGCACTCATTCACATTTCATGTCCATTTAGCCTTAACAGCAGTGCACCTTCATGTCTACCTGGACATGAACCACTCTGTGCAGGAATAGCACTATTTCTGCATGGAGCTTATTGAATTCAGGGGTTATTTTTTCCAAAACTATGGCTGTTTTACATGATAATATATCTGTGCATCTCTTACTTTGATTTTCTATTACTTATCATTTGTTATACATTTAGCTTTAGTCTCTCTCGAAGTTGTGATTGCATGTTTGATAGTTCTGATTCCTATTCTTTTTTCTGCTTATAGCAAACTGGAATTTTACTAGAAATATAAGCATTTAAAAAGTCCCAGATCATAATTATAGTAATAATTATAGTAACTCTGCCAGTTTTATTTGTTTCTAAGTACAGACTCAGTTCAGAAAGAATCCAATGTTTAAAATCATTTAATTTTGTTATATAAACTGGAAATTTGGTTAAATAAGGTATTTTTGAAGGAAGTATGGAATTTTAGAATAAGGACATTGTGATCAGAAATAAGACAGGGTATGATACTGAATGTGGATATCTTTGAAATTATGTCCTGGGATACCAGTATTCTATCAGTCCTAATTTGTGTACTATATTTATAGGAATTATTAGTAAAGAGTAAATAGTAATGATTTGAAGTCTCTCTAAGTTAAGATTTTCAATCCAGTTTTTAAGCACTTTTGCAGTTGAAGACATTCTTACACATTCATTCTTTCATTATTAAAATCTGAATCATCTAATAAACAATTGAAGTCACCTCCTATTAATAAAATGCCTTTATATTCATTAGTAATAATGTATATGTGCTTTTTAGCTAAAATTTGCCCCTTCCCAGTAAACCAATATACATTTACTAGAGTTAATAATATGTTATTATGTTTTAAAACAACAAGAGTTAAGAAGCCATCTTGGTCCACATATTTCTTCTCTTCCTTTTAAATGAGGACTGTGACAAAACTGAATAATTAATAAGATTCCATACATTATTATCTGCATATTTAAAGTGTGGTTCTTGAAGGAATATATCTTGAACATTGTTTGCTTTTAAATAATGAAGCAGATTAGATCTTTTCCTTGGATTATTTAAACCACTGACATTCAAAGATAACAGAGTTAAGTCCTTCTATAAATATGTAAAAACAACAGTATCATCATCAGCTGAAGTCATTCTAACTAACTGTTGTGTATACCTCCTGTATTTTTACAGAGTTAAAACAATATTTCAGGTGTGATAAAAAAATAAAAAGGAAAATAGTAATGAACCAAAGAAAAAAAAATTCTATTCAACACATGGAATTCACAAAATTCCTAGTCTAGTAAATAAAATATCTACTAGACCATTCTTCACTATCTAACTAGCCTAGAGATTATCAAAGAATAGAGAAATAATAGGATTAATAGAACTCTGCAGTGAAAGTCTAATAAGAAGGAGATCTATAAATTATAAGGATTTATTTTTTCAATGAAAAGATGGTGAGAGAAGAAGTGGATTAGATAAGTGAATCAATTTGGTTATGAGAAGGAGAGATGACATGACAAATGTATGTATAAACATGGAAGAACAAATGAAGAATAATCAATCACTTTTAATTTCATATATATATATATATATATATATATATATGTGTGTGTGTGTGTGTGTGTGTGTGTGTATGTATACATACATATATATATATATATATATATATATATATATATATATATATATATATATATATATATATATATTTATATATATATATATATATATATATATATATATATATATATATATATATATATATATAAATATATAAATATATTTTATATATATTATATATATGTGTGAGCATATGTATATATAACTATACACACACACACACACACACACACACACACACACACACACACACACTGTATATACTCCATTTTTATCACAACTTTTCCTTTTATTTCCTTCCAATGTTCCCTTTGGTTACTGCTTAAAAGGAATGGAATCTGTGGAAAATATTTGATATGACAATGATAAGGAATAAGAAAGTAATTTTACTAAGAGATGGAGTTCTTTGTAGTTTTTGTGTTGTTGCTTGAGGTTATACATGTTTTTTTGTTTCTATTTCTTTGTGTCAAAATAGGAGCTCTTCTCAGGACATCCTTTTAAGGTGGGGGTTGTCCAGTTCACGTCTTCGGTAGTTAGTAAAAGGTTACTGTTCTTTAAGAAGGAAGAAGTTCATTCTAAATTGTTGAAAATTCTGATATCATTTGATAGATGATTTTTTTTTATTATTTTAGCATGGACAATTATTTGAGATTTGATCCCATTTTGTCTGGGTGTTTTCACAAGAGGCCAGCATTTTTTCCTTAATTTCTAAGATTTTAGCTGAATAATTATTATCAGACTTATGTTGTTCTAATCATATTTTAATGGACCTTTCTCCCAAGCTGTTTTAAGAATCAAGTCTTTATCAATGAAAGTACTATATATATCTTGTAGGAGCTGTTGACGTAGAAGACACGGGTTTACCTATAGAGCTATGTGCTCTTTTGAAGCCATAGGACAGCCCTTCCTGCAGGTTTAATCATTTTGGAATCCAAGAAGATGAAAAGTAACTAGGGCATCTCCTTCTGTTTTTTTTTCTAGTAAACTAAATATTCTTAAGTTTTGTATCCTCTGTTTGTTTTTGAGGTTGTCTATTTTGTTTAATAACCAGATGTTTTGTTTTAATAAATGTTCTGTTTGAGATTCTTCCTCCTTTAATCTTCCCTCCATCTCATTTAGAACATTTTCTTGGTCAGATATTTTAGTTTGGTGCTGCTAGAACATTTCTTTAAAATGTCAGTTTGTTTTAATCAGCTCTGTCTCAGATTTTCTAAGTTTTTCTGAAAACATCTATATTCAGAGATAATTCCTGAAGTGTTGTTGTCACCAGCTGCATATCCTTATTCAGAGAAGAGCCAGAGTGGGAATATTTAGAGTTGCTCATTTTTCTTCCAGCTAATAAGCCTGCAAAAGATTCTGACAGGAAAAAGTTGCTAAAACTTCAGAAAATATAGAGGCAAGTAATATTACAGTATTATAAAATAACATGTGAAGTAATTTTCCATGGAAGTAAATATTTTCTTGTATATTTTGATTTTACTTCAGAGCTCTAAAAAGTTGCCACTTTCACTTGGCCATCTAGGTCCCCCACCCCATCCATCTATTTCTTTTGAGTTGGGACTGTTTGCACATTTTGCCTGATTTTTTTCCACAAAAGAATGTTTGTTTTCATTCATGTCAAGAAGCCAGTAAGAGATTGTGAGCATGCCATTATATAGCTTAAATTTCTAATTAGTACAAAAAAGAAACTAAAAAATGGGTTTCTGGGGTACAATAGCTAATTTATGGGTGAGTATGAAGTAAGGGTGGGGCCCCGCAGAATGGGAGCACATAAGGAGAATGAACAATATAAAAGAAGAAAGAAAAAACATTGCCCAATGTATTTTATTGGTGGGCCAAACGTATCATACAAAAAAAATGCAAGTTGATAAGAAACAGGTAAAATGTGTAAAAGGCTTATGCTTGCATAAAAAGACAGGACTTGGTTATTAGAATGGTTAATTTGTACACAGATGAATGAAGAAGAAAGAGGCTGTACATTTGATGTCTTCCTTTCAACACTTTATGAGCCTGACTATCATCAGGCCTCTGTCTACCTAATGGCCAATATATTTTCCCATTTTCTCTTATCACAACACTGCACATCATTCTAGTGGAGTTCCCTCTTACCCCTGGAGATTTGCATTCATAGATCCCTCATCTTCTGTGGCAAGTAGAACAAGAGTCAGTCACTGAAAAGTCATCATCTTTAAATAGTTCAGGAGTTCATATTGTTCTTGCAGCTGACCCCTGTTTGTGTGGTGTTCTTCCCTGGTATTCCAAACATTCTGCCAGTGTACATGTTCATGCATCCCCAGTTTTCATTTAAAATGTTAGCATTCCTTGACCTCACTCCGTGTCCTCAGTCTATGTACATATGAAATTTACTTGTGGGCCTTCTGCCAGGGGGCACTCCTGCAGCATAATGTATCTAACAACTTTCCCAGTTGGGGAAATACAGCATCAACATCTTACTTCTCTCCCTTCCTGACTATTTTCTTCTGCACATTGGCTGTTGCTTAAACCCAGGTTAGCTGTGGAATTATGGATTTATCCCTCAGTTCCACAGAACTGAAAATTCAGGCAGGATATATCTGTACCAAGAAAAATATGTCAAAACTATAACTGGGATGAAGGAATAAGTTGGAAATATGTTATTAGATCTTAATATTGATCTTCATGCAAAAAAAAAAGGAATGGATAAGTATAAAGTATAAGTACTGATGAAGTAGGTCAGGCAAGAAAAACATGAGAAAGTATAGCAAACCAGCCAGTACCATGGGCCAAACCTGGTATGGCATTATCCTGAAATTAATTATGCCTTATGCTCGTGAGTTAATTTAATGTTCGAACACGTAATAATCTACCCCGAAATACTGAAACACTGTAATGTCAAACTGCAAAAAAAAAAAAGCAAAACCAAAAAAAAAAAAAAACCATTAAAATGCTCTAAGCATGGGGGCAAGCCCCCATGCACCCCTCAGGTGGGGGGCTGCACCCCCCACACCCCTCGCTACTTAAATATACCAACTCTGAGATCGCACTACTTCCATGTCCACACTGTACGGAGATCTCCATTGAACCATTCGACATTGTGACGGTTTGATATTTAGGGGTCGATTATTATGTGTTCGAACATTTCACTGTTCGATCACGTAATATAGACCCAGTTTAATGCAAGTGCTTTGATTTCTGATAGCAAGTACAAAAAGAGTATACGCTATTCTGTGCAGGTATAATTCCTCTTCTTTATGCTTGTATATAGAAGTGACTAGTGCTGGCATGGCACAATACACTAATGCCCTGAAAAATGTATTTATTTATTAATATTTGATTACTGGTAAAGACTGATACCCATTTTCAGCAGACACCCAGGGAGAAAATCTCCAAAGTATCACAAAAACATTTTGAGAACAATAATTTTACAAGCTTCAAAAATAATTCAAAAACATCTACAGTTTGAGTAATCATATCATAGGTTCATAGGTTCATAGGAGATTGTGAAGAAATTAGACACTGTCATCTGTGCTAGCATGCCTGGCTGAAGTTTTGTGTATAATTTCAGATTGTCCGGTGTATTGTATGTCAGCATGACTAGCTATGATATTGTAAATAAGTTCTTACATGGTGAGTTATGATCTGTTTGAACAGAATGTTTTAAAGACTTGAACAGTGTCATTTTACATTTCTAACTGAGCATGTTTGTGAAGAGAGATTCTAAAGGCAAACTGTCTCAGATTTAGCTGATCAGAATGTTGACAGTTGCTATGTGTTATTATCAGAAGCTGAAATACAGGAAGGAACTTTTAGAAAACAGCTGTTGGTTGAATTTAAAATATGAAATGAAAATTAGACCTGGAACAGTTGACAGGCTAGTCTATAAAACAGCCTGCTGAAGACAGTAGTCAGTTGTCAGTTACAGTTGTCAATTGAATTGTGCAGTGGACACCAAAAAGGACTCATCAAGAACTGTAAGCCTGCCTTTCCCCTGTTGTAATAATTTAGTTTAGATCAGGGACAATGTTCTTCAATTAGTTAGGAAATTATAATCAACTAGATCAGTTAGAATTTTTCTGAATGCTGGATCTCTATCCTGAAGTTTTGATTTAATTTTCCTGGTGAATGAGTTCTGTTTGTTTATTGGAAATTAATGTTTTACATTTTTTAATCATTTTGCTCAATGTTAAATATTTTTTATTAGCTTACATTGTGGCTGGATGATCAAAGTTTTTCTTTAGTAATATGAGAATGCTTATACTTGCCTTGATAACTTCCGGGCCACTCCAAAAGCCTGGCTGCTAGGTCATTTGCCACTATTTGTTTTAATATTTAATTTTCATAATTGGACACCCCTTTGAAGGGAATAAAGATACTCTGATTGGTGGCAGCATTACCATAGTATTTTGGGGGAGGGACACAGCTGGAAATCTGTGTCAGGCTTTCCCAGGAGTGATTGGATGGTGAGATTTAATTTATTTAAGTGTGAGTGTATCAGAGGTCTTAAACTGGGACACATTGCTCTGAAGTGTGTAATAAGGAGTTACATTAGTGGTGGACAGAAGTATACAGTCCAGTCCCAGGCAATAGAGTGTGTTCCTGTTGTGCTTTTAGGGGACAATTATGAAATATTACTCCTGTTTAAGTGACAGTTGCACATTGGAGCTAGTAGTGAGGAATGAAGCTCCTTAGTTACTAACCCAGTATAGAAAGGGAGGTCACATTATTTGGTGGCAATTCAGTGGGATATTATTTGGATGCCACATTAATTGGTAGCAGTCCAGTGGGATATTAACCGGACGTCACAGAGGCTACTAGGCTAACTGCCCAGGAGCCCTTGCAAGCCTAGCCATATTTGTCCTGAGTTGCCCCAACTTTTAGTAGTTAGGTGAGTGAAGTTCGCAGAGGTATGAGTCTATGGTAATTAATACTGACTGTCTCTGTCCATGAGGGACATGGGATCTACCCCAGGAATGAATTTACTGTCACCCATCCATTTATCTAGGTTGCGTTTGAAGAGGGTGAGGGAGAAGCTCTGCTTCATGTGAATGTGGTATATTCCAGAGAAGGGGTAGTCTCTGGTAGATGTATCTTTCTCTCTACCATGATTTGTTCATGTCAGGTGATATGTTAAGATCCCTGGAATGAGTGAACCTAATGTAGTTTGATTTACAAATGTGTAGCATTTCCATCAGGTCCGGGTCAGAGACTGTCCTATCAGCCAGGCACAGGTCACCCCTTGGCAGCCTTTAGGAGACAGAATACAGTGACAGGGGTTTCAGCCTTTCCACTTAGGACATCTTATGTATAGCCTGTATTTTGTTGGTGAGAAACCTCTGTAGTCTCTCCAGCTGTTGCAGGTGTCTGGTGAGATACATGCAAAAGGGAGCATTGTACTTAATTATTGGTCTGATGAGGGCCGAGTGTAATGGAATTATAACATCCTTAGATGCCTTTACTTATGAGATTTGCCACATAGAAGGATTTCCTTACCACTGTGGAAATGAGGTGGTCAAAGTTCAGATTGCTATCACCCTGAGTACCCAGATCTCATACAACTGGATCTACACTTAGGAGGGTGCTGTGTATAATGTAATTAGCAAGGGTATTAGCTTTTCCAAAGGGGTTAATAATGCATTTTTTGCATTTAGCTTAAATCTGTGGCTATGTCACCAATCACTTGTCTGTTAACCCTTTCTGCAGTATATTGGCTTCACTGTCGGACTCAATGATTGCTCCCAATTTGCAGTCATCAGTGAATTTGGTAGTCAGCCACAGGCTGCCCATGCTTACCTAGACTTCTGAGAAATAGATTCTGAAAGTAAGGAGCTAGGCTGATATGCCACTGGTGACTGGTCTTTTGCCTTGTGACTGGGCTTTTGCTAGAAGTGAAGTAGCCCACTTTGACATTATTTATCCTGTGGATCGATATTAGTTTGCCAAAATGGTATTCCAGCAAACACCTATTCAGTGACCCCTAATCAGCAAAAATTGCATCAGCAATTCACTGAATTTACTAAGGGCAGTGAAATAGTTGCCCAAAGTACAACAGACCAACTTTTAGTTGACTCAAACCCACCCAAGTGGGGGGCTTTGCCCCCCACACCCCCTTTAACGATATATACCATCTCTGAGATCACACTACAGTGGAGAAAAGGGCAAAGTTCTGTAGTTGTCCATTGTGCTTGAGGCAACTATTTTGTTGCCCTTAGTGAATTCAGTGAATTGCTGAAGCAAGTTTTGCTGATTACAGGTAGCTAAATAGGTGTTCACTGGAATACCATTTCGGCGATGGAGGCCACTCTACAATTTTGCAACAGAAGTTATAAAACACAAATGTACATAGATATTCTTGAATGCGTGTGAAAAAAACAAGTATAAAATTCATATGTATATAAACAGAAAACATCAGTAATGAAAATTACAAATAAACAAGCACATCAACAGTTTATGACAACAGTTAAATATAAGTTTAAAAAATGTAGATAGTATAATGTAGTATAGTATAGTATGATACCGTATGGTATAGTATAGTATACTGGTTAAGGGTTTTAGAGGAAGAGAGGGAGAAACAAGGATGAATAAGAGTTGGGGATAGGATGGATTGAAATAAAATTCAGATACAAGGACAGGTACAAGTGGAGAAAGGGTAGATTTACAGATTGTCCAGAAATTATTTATGTTTACTCTCATGTCTAGGTCCTGGAGATATGGAATTACACAGCTTGGCTACATGAATAGAGTATAAAGAGTCAACAAAATGTTTTTTTTGATTTAACAATTTTTAGAGTTTTGGATCTCAGATCTTAGGCCTCTGTGAGGCATACCTTTTGAAAGTATTGGACATCTGCTTGGTTCATAAAGAATTTTATGCTTTATGTTTTATTTTATGCTTTATGTTTTTAACCGGTTAAATGTTAAAAGGTGCCATCCAATCCCCTGACTGTTTTAAGTGTTATTAAGGCTCAAGTTTTCTGATGTCATCCCTGGTGGCTAGTGGTCCCCCACCTGATGCTGTACATTCTGCTCGTTAGTCTAGGGGTGTGTGTACACACACAAATACACACCAAACACACACACACACACACACACACACACACACACACACACACACACACATAGATTCACTTCACATCTTCACTACCCCCCTTATGCTCTCTCCCGGACAAACACACACACACACACACACACACACACACACACACACACACACACACACACACACACACACACACACACACACTCATGCATGCGACCCATCGCATGTACTAACACACCCCTCCCACCACTCCTGACCCTCTCTCTTCCACGATGGCTAAACACAGACTTTTTGCTGTGTTCACCACCACAACATGGTAGGAATGTTCATGCTAATCAACACAGCTGAGCAAAGAATCACTATTAAAAACTGAGTAATGACAAGCAGAAAAAAAAACTGAAACTACAAGAGAAGCGTGAATCTCAAAGGTTGCTCTTCTCCGTTAAACTTCTTTTTTGTAGGGTGGTAAGCCCCCTACACTCCTAGAACTTACATATTCCAAATCCAAGATCACCATATCTCAGAGAAAAGGAAAGTTTCTGAGAAATGGCAATCTCAGACTTAGTATATGTAAGTCTGCTTTTTCGGCCATTCAGTCTCCATGTTTTAGGAGTTACTATAGCAGGTCCTGACATTTCAAATGGTTACCCTGAGTGAGTCTATGAAATGCATGGCATGTAGATGCCTTCTTGAAGGTGGTTCCAGGGAAGAGAGGGGAGAGAGAGAGAGAGAGAGAGAGAGAGAGAGAGAGAGAAAGAGAGAGCACATTGCTAATTAGCATATGCCTCTCCCCTGGACCACCTCATTTGCATTTATTTAGCATGGCCTCAATGTGGTGCTACACATTGTTGTGCTCAAGTACTATATGTTAGAGCAGTCTGTACCCGCGGTGGTAGTGCTGCGGTAGCGTTATCACCTCACAGTAAGACGCTGTCCGGTTTGGTTCTCAGCTAGAGCGTCTTCTGTGTGGAGACATACGTGAATGGGCGTACCTTCGTTGAAGGTTGTGCGTCAGGCCTGGCAAGCCGGTACGTAAAAATCAACTGCCAATCATAAGTGGACCGGAGTTCCGCTGTGGCGACCCCTAACCGGGAAAAGCCAAAAGACACAAACAAACTATGTTAGAGCAGTCTCTGAATTCAAAATGGTTACTGCAAGGTGTACACCTCAAGAGTACCTCGCTGAAACCACTATAAATTCTTCCCAATATGTTTTGTGTAGGATAATTTGTGATCTATAAATATAAGTTTGGCATTGCAGACTTGTTCAGCTTGTGTGTTATTTTGTGAATTAATTGAAATTTCAGTGGAGCCAGATAAGAGCAGTTTAATTTCACAGGTATTTAATGAAAGATTTCAGTCTTTAAGATAATATTCTAGGCTTTGAAGGTTAAGCTGTGTGGAATGCTGCAACTAACTGAGCGAGTTAACAGTACAGATAACAGTGGAGTCATCACTGAACTGTAATAATGTGTCATCAAGAAGAAGGTAAGAGGAAGCGAGGGCATCCAGCAAAGAGGTGGGGGGACTGTGTGACAGAAGACCCGTGACAGTCAGATGTAAGTGTTGAAGAAGGTAAGACAGTGGCATTGAATCGGGAGATATGGGGACGGTTGACACTACACCATGACTCCATGTACAAAATGGAAAGAAAGGGGGGGGGTGATGATGATGATGAAATGTATACATGAACACACACGCACACACATGAGTCTACTTCAAAGCATCAAATTACCACATCATTGAATCCCACAGCTTCGATATGACATCGCCAAAGCTGCTGAACATCAAACATCTGGAACATCAAAAACTAATCCGGGGAACCAACCACTAACCCAACATAACAAAAAAAGCAAATCAAACCCACCATTGTGGGGACTGATGACCTCCACATCCCCCCTAACTAAATATACCAACTCTGAGATTGCAGTTCAGTGGGTGAAGGGCAAAGTTCACCATGGTGGTCAAGTTGTTCTTTTCCCATGGAAAGTTTTCAATTTTCCGGGTGTTCGATGTTCTGCAGTTTTGGCGATGTCTTCTTGATGATGTGGGATTCAATGAAGTGGTAACTCTATGCTTTGAAGTAGATGGACGCACATGCACACACACACACACACACACACACACACACACACACACACACACACACACACACACACACACACACATATATGTGTGTGTGTATATATATATATATATATATATATATATATATATATTTATGTATAACAACTTATAATAAGCAAAACTCTCAAATGTCAACTTCTGTTTTGTCAACATACCTTGGTTGCATTAAATAATTGCCAGCTCTGATAGGTTAATTAACCAAAAGGAGCTCTTTTTAAACTGTGACAAATCATTAAAAACTTGTCTGAGGAAGTTCAGTTACTGAAGTGAATGAAAAGCGCTTTACAAGTACTTTCTTCTGTTTGGTTTCATCTACTTGTTGGTTTCTACAACGTGAAAGAAGTTCTACAATTTAAAGAAGCACCTCTTCTGGACTAACTTTTCAAAAGCAACTTGCATCTTTGAATTTGCTACCATGTGGCTGGTTTGACTGTTTGACTCAATGTGGATGCTTTTTCAGTCACTCCATTGGAACTTTCATGGCAGTGTGCTGACAGTTTACACTTGGGGTAAGAAATAGACTTTTCTTTTCACCAGCGTTTTTGCTGGAAGAGCTTCAAGTGTACAAGTACTTTTTTCTGTTTGGTTTCATCTACCTGTTGGTTGTTACAACGTGAAAGAAGTTCTACAACTTAAAGAAGCACCTTTGCTGGACTAACTTCTTAAAAGCAACTTGCCTTTTTGAATTTGCTACCATGTGGCTATTTTGACTGTTTGACTCAATGTGGATGCTTTTTCAGTCACTCCATTGGAACTTTCATGGCAGTGTGCTGACAGTTTACACCTGGAACTGTGCTTCAACTTGGCACTACTTAAGGAAAAGGTACTGAACTATTTAAATACACTAGCTTTTTATATTGTTTGGCTTTTACATGTGTACAGCTGTTTTTAAGAAAAGTTTTTTTCATGGCCAAGTGTGCTTTGACTTGATGGATTTATACACAGTGTGTAAACACACCAGCTAGTTTTATATAAGTTTTTTGAAAACACACTTGAAACGTTTGGTATTGGTTCACCTGTACTACCAGTACAATAAGGAAGTACCAAGTTTTTAAGGTGGCTTACTGTGACGTAAAACCTTTTGGGTTACCTTGAGCAAACTTTTTTATAACTAATAAAGACTGTTGTTTCATCCTACCACGGAGCCAGGTGGTTTTTGTTCATAGTTGGTGACGTTTATCGGTGGATTTCGATACTTGTGTGTTATGCATTACCCAGAATATTTGGTTATAGTTCATGAGCACATCCTGACATTCCTTACATAACATTATTCATACAATTTCTACCATTTATTATTCTGTGTGATTGGTGTGTGCATGAGCATTGACATTGCTTTCTGCTAAGTTCCTGTTTGTCCAATATAGGTCACACATATATGTCTACACCGTTGTGTTTCCCCTGACATGGCATATGTCTGTGACATATGCATTCCATTTCATGTCTGTTTGGGTTGTGTATACTTACTTGTATAATGAGCAGTGAGTTTGTTGCTTTGTTACAGTACTGCTGTTTGGCACTGTGCCTGGTTGTTTTGCCTTTCACATGCATGGTCAGAGGCTCAGTTCTGCCCTCTGCTGGTCTCTTCCAGGATTTCATTGGTTGTATTTGCTCATTCATGTTGTTGCTTGGCTTGCACTTACACTGCTGACAGACTACTTGGGTACTGGATTCTATATCCAATGAGTACTGCAATCCCTATTTCGTCCCTCGCACCTGCCATCATAGGTTCATAGGTGTGTACTAGGCTAATGGCCCTGGGGCCTTTACAAGCCTAGCCCATAGAAGTGCCCTGGCATTGTACTACTCATCATTAGTTCCCAGTGCTTCTATCAAGTAGAGTCACTGGAGTGATCCCCGGGGTGAACTTTCTATTTCCCATCCACTCATCAAGATTTCTGTTGAAGAGGGCTAGTGAAGTGCTCTGCTTGACATGTATGGGAAGTCTATTCTATAGCATGGGTAGTCTCTAGGTTATGAACCTGTCCCTCCAGCATGTTCTGTTGATTGTGGTAATGAGGTTGAGGTCTCTGGAGCGTGTGGTGTGGAGGGATTGGAATTTCTTTAGATGTAGCATTTCTAACAGAGCTGGGTCAGACATAGCTTTGTAAGTCAATCAGAAATCATCTGTTAGTAGACGATATGAGACAGAGAATAGCTGAAGTTTTTTGAGTCTGTCAGTGTAGGACATGTGTTTAAGGCCAAGGATCCTCTTTGTGATATCAGTCATACACATTCAGGTAAGGCTGTCACACAGTTTGCAACATAGATTTCACTATGGCTGGTATGCATCCCTACCCTGTTTGTTTGTCAATGTTCCATTGCCCATGTTGCAGTGTGTGCTGTCTATGTACCTTAGGTTCCCTTTATGTTTATTTCTGACTTTTGTCTGTCATGTCTTGTGATATTTGTTATATGTGTTATACCTGCTGTTTTTGCCCTCTTCTTTTCTTGGATTTTTTATAACAAAAGAATGATAAGATGTTAATACCATCCTTGTTTTAGCAATCCAACACAATTCAAACAATAAACCCTTGAACATGACAAGTGCAAGTTCTTTGACTTTATTTATATATACTGACAATTTAATGTCCCTGCAGTGACAAACAAGCATATTCTGAACTCTTTGCAATATTCTCAGCACTTTGCCTCAGAGGTTTTCATTATGTGCTGATAGTTTTATGTACAATATCTAGGCACCACTGTGAAACATTTTTCAGCCCACTCAATTATGCTAATGATGCAGTATATAAAAATAAGGAGCAGATATGAGAGCACACTAAGAGCCATGTGAACTGTCATCTTCAAAGCTGACTTTATTACTCCAGAGGTCAGCTTTTGTAGGGACTTTTAGAATTTAGCAATTACTATCTATACAGTGCATAAAACTGAATATAACAGTCAATCCCTGTCAGTGTGTAATCACCTGTGATGTACTTTTGCCAGAATAATCATAGGGCTTTGTTTGTTGGGACTCCTTCCAAATACATTTGATACCAGCACACTTAACCCTTTCTCACACGTTATACACTGGCCCATAGTTTTAGAAATTAGATTCACTCTGCTTAAGAAGTTAATTCTGAAAAAAATATTTTCTTCCCTCCTAGGCAGTGCTGCAAATGTGGAGCAAAAAGTGAATTTGCAAAAACTGCTGTCCAATGGCTAAGGCATGCTATAAGTACGTATAATAAATCCTTATCTAGTAGTTCAGGATAGACATGATAGCGTCTGCCACATTTTAACATTCATAAAATAATAAGCTGTATAGAAGAAAATAAAGACATTTGTACAAGAAAAAGACAACACAAATAAAGGACATTGGGTGAACTATTTGGGTCTGCCAACTAAATACGTCAACTCTTAGATGGAGGAACCTTCAGAAGTCCCTGTTTTGACAAGTTGATGCTTCTTTTGAGATTGTTGAAATAAACTGAGACAAGACAGATGCTGTCATATATATCTTGCACAGTTTCAAAGACAGCTATACTTTTCAAGGCCATTCTCATTGTAAAACTTACTTTTTTGAAAGAGGAGTCTCATATCCCTATACACTGGGACTCACTTCCCAAGATGTTTAACATCTGGATGTTTTTCAGAGTGGTTAGAAAACAACATAAACCTTGAAGATTTATTTCTAGCCTCCAGAAAGTGTTTGTTTACACTGCATATAAAATGCATATATAGTACTTAACATTCAACTCCCTTTTGGTGAACTTTAGTATATTTAAAGCTATATTCTCACTGTAATACATCACATTTTTTTAAGTTGTAAAATATGCTTATTTTATATGTATTCTATAATGTATCATGCACTGTGCCACACTGATCATTTTAAATTAACTTTAACTCTACACTAAATGTAATAGGATTTTACATTATATAAGATCAGGTCCACTATTAATAATCATGTCTCGTTTTATTGACAAGAGATTATTTGATCCCAAAACATCTAAAACCTTGGGATGTCAAGAGGGACATTCTAAAGGTCAACCCCCCCATTTATTGTAAGGGGGACAAGTTTCTTGCACTTCACAACATGGTAACAAGTACTTACCTCTCCCAAACTATATATTCATCAACTTTAAGACTGCACAGGCTTGAGGAAGAGGGAGTGGGAGAAGGTGAGTAAAATGTAATGATCGTTCTCTCGCTCTACTCTACCAGGACAGGATGCTGGTGATTTTTGGATTCTTTAATACTGTGTTCAGTTTAAAAAAGTATGCACGTACCAGTCAGGTTTCTTCAGTGGCTATCCACATCTTGAGGTTTTAATAGGTATTCTCTTCAGATATTTGATTTTCCTTTTTATTAGCTATAATAATATCTTAATTCTAGAAAATTTATTTCAGTACTCAGTTGCCTCCCAAATGAATCCAAACAATAATATTACTTTAAACATTTAAGTACTTTATATATAAAAATACAATTTAGTCTTGCTTTTGGGGTAATTCATGCTGCTGTTCATTTTTGGGAACAGGATGCTCTATAACATTTTCTGAAGCTATAACTAGAAGATCCTCTCAGCATTCACTGTTACGGTCTTGAAGGTCTCTGTTTTTTCCCTAAGAGTACAGATTGTGACAATTCTGGTTGATCATCTTCCATAAACCTAGATGTGCTTGATAGATATGGGGTACCCAGAAGTTGCAAACAATTTGGATTAATAAAATTAGTCCCTGGGATTCATAATGCTAAAGTCTCTGTGCAGGAGCAGTGTAGCCGCTCCTGCATGGAATATGGCCACCGAGCGATCCAGAAACACGCAGTATTGATGTGGATGAGCAAGCCGACACTGTTCCTGCACGGAAACCATGCAGGATGCTAGTTACCTCATTTACTGGTGAAAACCATGCAAATGAGGTATAAAAGCAATCCAGGAAGCAGGTAGGTAGCTGTGCAGGAACAGTTTAAGCTGCAGAAATGTATTTGGATACTAGCCAAATACATTTCTGCAAAAAAGGAAAACAGAAACATGACAGCTCCAATAAAAGCATGTACCCTAACCTGTGGGCATGTCAGTGGCCAAATATATGGCCATTGGCATGTTAAAGTGTTTAGTTTTTAAAAAAATAAAAGTTTATTATTTTTTGGACGATCTCAGCCGTTTAAGCATAGGGAAGCGCCATGCAAATGGGATTGTGGGAAATATAAAAAAAAATGAAAAGTCCATTTTAGGGGAAAGCTGCATTTTGCTCTTATAGTTAATGGCAAGCAGGATCAGAATAATGGCAGGAAAGAGTGGTTGCTAAGGGGGAAGGCTCTTGTGTAGTGCAGTAACTATGGATAAAGGCAGTAGGGTATGTTAATGAGGGGACTTGTACTGAATCACAAAATTCTTCTAAGAGTCACACTGCAACTAATCGTGTAGGTGCTTTAACACCATCGTGTAGACAGGAGACTCAACTAACATGAAAAGGGGGTGTGTCATGCTTGTTGTAAGCACATTGGAGCTCCGTTGCCTTGGTTTGTGCTTAGCTAACCACAACTAAGCGAGGGGGTGTGTCTGAGGCTGTATACACTTATTTCATGAACTGAGGAGCATGTTCGTGCTCAGGGGAGGGCCATTTCTTGCTGTTTACACTAGCTAAACAGTTCTTGGCAGCATGCCGGAGCTTAAACAGGAAGGATATAAAAAAAGAAAAAGGAAATAGCAGAACAAGGGAAATGCAGTACAAATCAGCAATATGGGATACTGCAACTCACAATAGGCCATTGAAAGCACTCAATAATACAGCTGGCAGGTGGCTGCATAGCTGAAAATGGGAGGAGATGTAAAAAAAAAAATAAAGGGCAACAGCACAATAAAGGAGAAATGAAGTAGGTATCACTAATATGGGACTCTTGCAACTCACAATGGGCCAGGAAAAGCACACAATAATACAGCTGGCAGGTGGCTGCATAGCTGAAAATGGGAGGAGATGCAAAAAAATAATAAAGGGCAACAGCACAATAAAGGAAAAATGAAGTACAAATCACTAATATGGGACTCTTGCAGCTTACAATGAGCCAGGCAAAGCACACAATAATACAGCTGGCAGGTGGCTATATAGCTGAAAATGTGAGGAGATGTAAGTAAAAAATAATTAAAAAAATGGCAACATCTGAATAAAGGCAGTCCTGCACAAATTACCAGTAATGCCTTTAACACTCACAGTGGCCAAATCAAAGCCATGAGTAATATAGGTGGCGGCTGGAATGTATCATAGTCAGCCAATCATATAGGCAGCATCTGCAGTACAGCAGTATAAAGTATAGAAACATCTTACAGTCTGTTTTTTTCCCACAAACTCTCCACCATTGGCATATACATGTTGGGGAATTTTAACTGGAAAAATGTTAGGGACTGCCATTGCTTTGATCCATCAGTATGTGCTAGAGGCTGAGGGCGGAGAGGAGGATAATGCTGACAACCATCACAGACCAAGGAGGAGGCGGAGAAGAGTGTTCATACCCAAGGTAACCTACCAGGGGCACCATGATCTGGGGATAGTAGAGCACTACAGGGTGGACAGAGACATACTTCAGAAAATCACTGAGCTGTGCTGGCCTCAACTCAGAGCTAGACCCAACAGAGGGGGAACCCATCCCAGTAGATACCAAAGTATGTGTAGCCTTAAGAATTCTAACTACAGGTACTTTCAAAGACCTACTGGGGACATGATGGGGGTCTCACAGGCATCTGCATCCAGGGTACTCCACCAGTTCCTGGATGTCATGCTGCCACATGCTGGTGAGCACATTTACTTCCCCGACACTCATGAGGAGAGGACCAAGAATATGCATCTCTTTCACTGTGTAACAGAATACCCAGAGGCACGGGGTGCCATAGACTGCATGCACATCCACATCAAAGCACCACCCGGTGAACAGGGTAGGGTCTACATAAACCACAAGAGCTTCTCCTTCATTAACTGCCAGGTCATGTGCAATGCCCAGGGAATTATCATGAATGTGTATGCTGGCAGCCCCGGAAGTTATCATGACTCCCACATCTAGCATTTGTCACAGCTATACCAGGCATTTGCCAGTGGGGGCATCCCATATGACCATCTGGTGGGGGATGCTGGCTATGCACTGGAGCTGTGGATGATGACACCCAATAGAAATGCACACACACCTGTACAAGAACGCTATAATGAGCACATGCACAAACCAGGATCATTATAGAGTGTGTGTTTGGGATGCTCAAGTCATGGTTCCCCTGCCTTGACATATCTGGTGGATCCTTACAGTAGTCTCCAGCCACATGTGCACACATGTTCATAGTATGTACCATGCTACACAATATGATTCTGCGGAAACAACTGCAGTTGGAACAGCATGGGGAAGGGCCACACAGCCCACCACCATTGCCAAGGTCCCCGCAGGCACATGGGGACTCACAGGAGGAGGCCCCTGAGCCTGCACCAATAGGGAGACAGAGGCATGCCCAGTATGCTCAGGCCTTGGCAAAGAGGCAACACATAGCACACACACTGACACTGTAGGGACCCCATGGACTGACACCTTTCTCTGACTTGCAAACACAGTAAAATGGATGGCACACATATTGCATTACCTGTAACTTACCATATATAGGTAGTGTATTGTGTGCATCCAACATAGGCGGCCCTCAAGCACTGTCCTCATAACTGCTGCAAGCACAAGGTAAGTCAGTCTTCTTAACAATAAATGAATGGAATAGTATGTTTTGCTAGCATCTATGATAATGCTGCATGCATGCAAGGGAATGGGGTGGTCTACTGGGATAGCAGCACACAACTGACAGCTATGTGGGACACCAGGAAATGTCTGGCCAAAATTGGCCTCCACACACTATGCAGTAGTAGCAGAGGTGGCAAATCCCACTGCAGTATAGGTGTGGGGACAACTAAGTGGGGGTTCATAGGTCACAGGCATGGATGTCAGGGTGGGGGTCCCATAACCACCTCTCACCCTCACACAGCAAGTCAGCTGTAGAAAACTGTAGATAAATGTCTGGTAAAGGCACACAAATGGTGACAATGTTGAATTATACCCCTAAAGACTCACACAGTGATAGCATAGCAGGACCCACAGTTGCAGTAAGGCTATGAAGGGTAAGGAGTTTGAAACTCAAATGTATGCCAGTACAATCTGACCTGGACTCTTTACTTATATGCCTCCAGTCCCCAAGACAGGGCACAATAGTATGGTAAATGGAGCCAAAATGTAAAGCAAATAACATCACAGTCTGTGCAAATGTGTACACTGGACAGGTGTGCCCCCCCCCCAAATACCTACACCAATACAGTAACATATATATTTAGGTTCATAGGTTCATAGGTTCATAGGTTCATACTAGGCTATCTGCCCAAGGGCATTTATAAGCCTAGCCCAGAGTTTTGTGGCTTTCGCCACCCCTTTAGTTTGAGGGATACTATGCCCATTATTTTGTTGTGCCTCTGTCAAGCAGTGACACTGAGGTAATCCCTGGGGTATATCTGCGATCTCCCATCCATTGGTCAAGATTTCTCTTGAACAAAGCCAGTGAGGTGCTCTGCCTCACATGTACCGAGATTTTGTTCCACAGCATAGGGAGTCTCTAGGTGATGAATCTGTCCCTCCAGCACATCCTATTAATAACCGTGTCAAGGTTTAAGTCTCCCGCCCTTGTAGTTCTGAGGGATCTAGATTTTTTGAGGTGAAGCATGTTCATCAATTCCGGGTTGGACATGGCCTTGTATGTCAGGCACAGGTCACCTCTGAGCAGATGTTAAGCGACTGAATAGAGCTGGAGTTCCTTCAGTCGGGCAGCATAAGACATATTTTTGAGACCCTTTATCCTTTTGGTGAGGAACTTTTGGGGCCTTTCCAGTTGCTGCAGGTGTCGGGTCAGATACATTCCGAATGGGGCATTGTACTCAATCATTGGTCTGATGAGTGATGAGTACAGGGGGCGATGACCTCCCTTGATCTAGATGTGAATCTCTTCATGATCAGGTGGGCAATGTAGAAGGTCTTCCTAACTACTTTGGCAACGTGAGTGTCGAATTGTTTGATTTAGCAATGAAAACGTGTCGAATTGTTTGATTTAGCAATGAAAACATGTCGAATTGTTTGATTTAGCAATGAAAACGTGTCGAATTGTTTGATTTAGCAATGAAAACGTGTCAAATTGTTTGATTTAGCAATGAAAACGTGTCGAATTGTTTGACTTGTATGCGTTAATAAAAGGAAGGACTTTTACTCTCAGGTGTGCTTTGTACTACTACCACTTGGTATTATTTGGATATTTATTGGCTTTTTCCCTGGAGCTGGCTTTTGGGTTTACTTGTTTTTTATCAGCTTTTCCTCCTTGCGTTGGTGTAACGTGAGTGTCAAACAAAAGGTTACTGTCAACCTGGGTCCCCAGATCCCTGATAACCTCTTCTGTGCTTAGTGGATTGCCACTTATATGGTAGCTAGGGGTAACCTTGTTTTTCCCGAAGGGTATGACTATGCATTTTTTGGCGTTTAACTTTAGGCCATTGCTCTGGCACCAGTTATCCGTTTCTATGAGACCCTTCTGAAGAATATCTGTGTCAGATGTGTTCTCGACTATGGTGCCCAGTTTGCAGTCATCTGCAAACTTTGTCAGCCATAACCCTCCTGTGTTTGCTTGTACTTCTGAAAAGTAGATGCCGAACAAGAGTGGGCCCAGGACTGAGCCCTGTGGGACACCACTTGTGACAGGCTTTGAGTCTGACATGGCTCCAGCAACTCTGACCCTGTGGGTTCTGTCACTTAGCCAGTTTGCAACCCATCTTGTGATGCATGGGTTTACATTTAAGCTGATGAGTTTTTCAATGATAACTGAGTGGGGTATTGTGTCGAAAGCCTTTGCCAGGTCGAGGTAGGCTGTGTGGACTGCCTTTCCCTCATCAATGGCCTTGGTGACTGTTTCGAAAAAGTTAACCAAGTTTAAAAGGCATGATCTGCCTTTGACAAAGCCAAACTGAGTTGGATCCAAAGTCTGCAAGTCCCCTATGTCTTTATTTATGAGTTCCATTATGATCCTCTCCATAGCTTTGCAGATCAGGCTTGTCAAGCTGATGGGACGGTAATTTCCAGGGTCGGTGGAGGCACCGCCTTTGTGAAGTGGGACCACAGTTGCCGTGCACCACTCCTTGGGTACGTATCCTGAGGTGAGGCTAAGATTAAACAGCTGCCCTAACTGCGGGTTTAATTCCTCATTGAGTTGGTGGAGCACACAACTGGGGACACCATCTGGTCCCATGGATGCTGTGTTCTTCGCCTTGGAGAGAGCAGTTCTCACCTGAGCGTTTGAGATGTTTGGGGGGCTACAATCCTCTGGTATATATATCTCTCCTTTTGGGGGGTAGGGGGGAGAAGTTTGCACTGAACCTGTCAGCCAGTATGTTGGCAATGTCTGTAGGTTCAGTGATTTTTACATCATTTTGAATTAATTCTGAGCATATCTGGGAGTTTCCTCCCAGGTTTCTAACATAGCTAAAGAAGGCCTTATGATTGTCTTGTGAGTCCTTAGCGACTTTTCTCTCAAAATTTGCCTTGGATGATTTTATGAGAGATCTTAGTTTTTTACTTATAATGATCAAAGGTGTCTTCCCTTTTAAGGATTTTGCTCTATCTTGTAGTAGCGTCCTCCTTTTGTTGTAGAGCTTGTTTATGGCTGGGGTCCACCAGACTGGACGCTTGCCTTTGGTACAAAGAGTCTTTGTTTTGTTTGGGATTGCCTGATCCATGCAGTCCTCTAGGTGCTGGTAGAAGGCATTTGTAAGTGATTCAGCGGCTTGAGTAATGGTTTCCGCAGGCTCGGGGGCCTTAAAAGAGACCACACTTTGCATGGAAATAGTGTAGCACACATTGGCAGGGTTGTGTCAATACACATGAAAACATGTTGCCTGTGCATAATATGCAGGGAAGTGTGTGGTGGGTCTATATTAGAAGACCGAAAGTCCAAAATCGAAACAAACACTCTAAAGAGCAAAAATGCCAGACCTCAAAATCATTATTGAGGGGGGATGCACCCCCCCATCCCCCGCTAAATACATATTACAGCTCCGAGATTGCACCACAGTGATGAAAGGGCAAATATTCCTATCTTCACTGTACTGCAATCTCAAAAAAAGCACTTTGAGGTCAGGCATTTTTGCCCTTTAGAGCATTCAGGATTTTTAACTTTTGATCTTCTAATATAGACCCATGTGTGGTGAATAATGTCTGTATCTGGCCAGCATGTTCTCCTGGCAGTCATCTTGTACTGCCCTAGGTACTGTGCTGCCTTTGGCAGGGCCATGCGCAGATAACTGCAGTGCCAACTGTTATGCATGTCAGTGACAGTCACTGCTCTGCCACTGACATACTTGTGCTATGTGGACTATGCTACACATATTAGTGACATTTTGAAGGATGCGTAGCAGAGGTGGCAAGGCTTTTGTGAATATAAGTGTTTTGTGGTACTGTTGCCAATGGGCATTCTCAATAATCCTTTTTCTTATGTTTGCTTTTACAAATAATGGACATGCCTGCGCAGTTGAATGTACTCTGTACCCACACCCATAACTCCCAACCTCTGACAGCAAGATGTCTGGACAAGGGCAGAAATAAAAGTGGAACAAAGGCATAATGATAGGCATGTGTTGTAAATATTGCCCTTACATACTGAGAATGTTGGTAGGGTGAGGGGTTTGCAGTAGTGGGAATTGCCTGACGGTTATGTATTCAGAAGCAGTAATGTCTGTATTATTTTATATCATCACACTTCAATTATATATAACTAACTTGCCATGAAAACACAAGTTTACATAGAAAGGATGAAACCTTGAACCAAACACCTGGACAACCTCAAAAAATATACCGGTCAGGGATATGCACACAAAAGGATGTGCCATCTCATGTTAGAAAGATACCACACAAGCAGGAGATCCCCAGCCAGTATATCACCAGGTTGCTGGACTGTTCACACAGCTGCATGTCATTAGTACACTGGCTGTAGCCGCACCTCACAAATGACCTTGTTGGGCAAGAATTTACATAGCTGCCCTCATAATATTGGTCTATGCGTCATACAACTAGTATTCCTCTGGTAAAGCACTGTGATTATCTGAGGATGCCTAGATCTAGGTAATGGCACAATACATTGCAATTTCAGATTACAGATATGTCAGAAAATAACTGCTAAACAAAACAAGTACCCTGAGGAAAATCCTGTGTACACCTGAGAGGTATGGCTGTAGCACACAAAATCCCTGACTGGAGTACACCTATCTCTGGAATGGAGTCCAGCCCTAACTATAGAAGGTCACACTGGGTATGCTCCTACACTTAGAGAATCACAAGACATGTACCCACACTGGAATATATGACTGTATTGTGTATATATGTCCATGTATACAGACAACTATGTACACCTCAACTGTCTCCACACACACACACACACACACACACACACACACACACACACACACACACACACACACACACATCAGACAGGATTACCCTCAGCTAGCTGTAGGTGGCCCATATGTGATATAGCTGCATCTGTTGCATGAGATACACACACACACACACACACACACACACACACACATACATATATTATATAATATATATATATATATATATATATATATATATATATATATATATATATGAGCAACAGCTACCATATGTCAAGCATACACAGACATAGATGTTGGGAACTGAGACACAGACAGTGATACAGAGAGTCACAGGGGGACACAGATAGAGTGATTCACACACACTGATACCCTGAATGGCATACAGTGATGTCCTGCTGTGGACAGTGGCATACCAATTGTAACCAGTCACATGTGCCAGCATAAAAGGTGAGCCCCATTGTGTAACAGTACTGAGGTTGAGTTTATAATATCACATCACCTGCCTGTGTGTATGCGTGTGTGTGTGTGTGTGTGTGTGTGTGTGTCTGTGTGTGTGTGTGTCTGTGTGTGTGTGTGTGTGTGTGTGTGTGTGTGTGTGTGTGTGTGTGTGTGTGTGTGTGTGTGTGTGTGTGTGTGTGTGTGTGTCTCCATAGGTCCAAGTATTAGGAGACTCGTCCCACTCAGTACACTTCATATTGCCCTACTTCACAAGATCTGCTGCTTTCATTCACCTTAGAAGTACCATTGGATACCAATCATCCTTATAAGCTCTGTAGCGCATGCGATAACTGCATAATACTATAGTAGAAATAACTA
The DNA here is from genome assembly GCF_019279795.1 of Protopterus annectens. Lineage (NCBI taxonomy): Eukaryota > Metazoa > Chordata > Ceratodontiformes > Protopteridae > Protopterus > Protopterus annectens. Next base: position 607,500,448 of record NC_056726.1, read on the forward strand.
GATAGACACAGGTTATAATCCCAATACTGGCAACTGTGTGAGTTTGTGTGACAGTTGTGTATGTGAGAGTCAGGGTGTGTGTGTTTTATTGTAGGTGAAACAGTTTTAGGCCATTCTCACCCACAACACTTCCCAGTGCCCCACTTTATTAGTCCTGCTGATTTCATTCCCCTTATCAAAACTTTTGGCCAGTTGTCATCCCAGTAAGCTCTGTAGCATGTGTGATAACTGCGTAACACAATAGTACAAATCAGTAACTAGACACTCCCGGTCAACAAATGTTAAATAAAAAAAAATAAAAAATAAAAAAAATATCAGGTCTAGCAAATGAGTGTATGTGTATGTTGGTAAGAAGAAGTATTTTGATAAGTCTCCCACCTGATGCTCTACTTTATCACTCCTGCTGATGTCATTCTCCTTATCAGCACCTTTGGCAAGTTGTCAGCCTCGTAAGCTTTGTAGCGTGTGTGATAACTGCATAACAGAATAGTACAAATCACTAGCTAGACAGGGGTTCTAATCTCAGATTTGGTAAATGTGTGTGTGTGGGTGTGTATGTTTATTGGAAGAAGAATTTTGATAAGTTTCCCACCCACTGGCATACTTTATCAGTCCTGCTGATGTCATTCCCCTTATCAGCACCTGTGGCCATTTGTCAATCCAGTAAGTTCTGTAGCATGTGTGATAACTGACTAACACTATAGTACAAATAACTAGATAGGCAGGGGTTCTACTCTCAAATTTGGCAAATGTGTGCGTGGGTGTCTAAGTGTGCCTGTTTGTAGGAAGAAGTACTTTGATAAGTTTCCTACCCACTGGCATACTGTATCAGTCATGCCAATATCACTCCCCTTATAGGTTCATAGGTGTTGTACTAGGCTAATGGCCGTAGAGCCATTACAAGCCTAGCTCATAAAAGTGCCCTACCATTGTGCCACCCGATGTTAGTTCCCAGTGACCCCATCAACTAGATCCACTGGAGTGATCCCTAGGGTGAACTTTGTATTACCCATCCACTCATCAAGATCTCTCTGGAACAGGGTCATCTAGGTGCTTTGTTGACATGTATGGGAAGTCTATTCCAGGGCATGTGCAGTCTCTGGGTGAGGAACCTCTCCCTCCAGCATGTTGTGTTGATTGTGGTAATGAGGTCGAGGTCCCTGCCATTTGTGGTGCAGAGAGATTGGGATGTCTTTAGATGTAGCATTTGTAAAAGAGCTGGGTCAGACATGGCTTTGCAAGTCAGGCAGAGATTGTCTCTAAGTAGGTGATTATAGGTTCATAGTTTCATATGTTCATAGGTTCATACTAGGCTATCTGTCCTAGGGCATTTATAAGCCTAGCCAGAGTGTGTTTGGCTTTCACCACCCATTTTAAATTAATTTTGCTATGCCCTTTTCCGAGGTTAGTATACTGTGCCTCTGTCTAACAGTGACACAGAAGTGATACCCGGGGTAAACCTATGATCTCCCATCCACTTATCAAGATTCCTCTTGAAGAGAGTCAATGAGGGACTCTGCCTAACCTGGACTGGGATTTTATTCCAGAGTGAAGGGAGCCTCTGGGTTATGAATCGGTCCCTCCAGCATGTCCTATTTATTTCAGTGCTGAGGTTCAAGTCTCTCGAGCGCATAGCTTGATGGGATTTGGATTTTCTGAGGTGCAGCATGTCCATTAATTCCAGGTTGGACATGGCTTTATACATCAGGCACAGATCGCCTCTGAGCAGGCGGTATGCCACTGAGTAGAGCTGGAGTTTCTTTAACCGGGCAGCATATGGCATCTGTTTGAGCCCTTTGATCCTCTTGGTGAGGTACTTTTGGGGTCTTTCCAGTTGCTGCAGGTGTCTGGTAAGGTACGTCCCAAAAGGGGCATTGTACTCAATTATGGGCCTGATGAGGGATGAGTAAAGAGGCACGATGACCTCCCCTGATCTAGATGTGAATCCCTTCATGATTAGGTGGGCTATATAAAATGTTTTTCTAACCACTTTGGCCACGTGGTTGTCATATGAGAGATTGCTATCAACGTGGGTCTCCAGGTCCCTAATTTCTTCATCTGTACTTAATGGATTACCACCTATGTGGTAATTTGTGGGTACTTTGTTTTTGCCAAAGGGGATGACTATACACTTTTTGGCATTTAGCTTGAGGCCAAGGCTCTTGCACCAGTTGTCTGTTTCTATGAGGCCCTTTTGGAGGATGCTTGTGTTGGCTGGAGAGTCGATTATGGTGCCCAGTTTGCAGTCATCTGCATACTTGGTCAGCCACAGTCCTTCCGTGTTGGCCTGTGCCTCCGAGAAATATATACCGAACAAGAGAGGTCCCAGGACTGAGCCTTGTGGGACGCCACTTGTAACTGGTTTGGAGTCTGACATGGCTCCAGCAATTCTAACCATGCGGGTTCTGTCTTTGAGCCAGTTTGCAACCCATCTAGTGACATAGGGGTTTATATTTAAGCTGGTGAGCTTATCTATAATGCCCGAGTGGGGTATTGTGTCAAAGGCTTTTGCGAGGTCCAGGTAGGCTGTGTGGACCAACTTCCCCTCATCAATGGCCTTGGTGACTGTTTCAAAGAAGTCGACCAGGTTTAAGAGGCAGGATCTGCCCTTAACAAAGCCGAACTGGGTAGGATCCAGTGTCTGTAGGTCCCCAATATCTTTATTTATGAGGCCCATGATGATCCTTTCCATAGCTTTGCAGACCAAGCTAGTCAGGCTTATGGGGCGATAGTTTCCAGGATCCGTTGAGACACCACCTTTGTGGAGAGGGACCACTGTTGCTGTACGCCATTCTTTGGGTGCATATCCTGAAGTAAGGCTGAGATTGAACAGTTGTTTTATGTTTGGGTTTAGCTCTTCTTGGAGCTCATGTAGGATGCAGCCCAGGACACCGTCTGGTCCCATTGATGCTGTGTTTTTTGCTTTGGAGAGGGTGGCTCTTAACTGAGCATCTGAGATGTCAGGGGGGCAGCACTCTGCTGGGATAGATATTTGCCCTTATGGTGGGGAGGGGGGGAGAAGTTTGCGCTGAACCTGTTAGCTAGGATGTTGGCAATGTCTGTGGGTTCGGTGTATTTTTTGTCATTTTGGACTAATTCTGAGCATATCTGGGAATTCCCACTCAGGTTCCTAACATAACTAAAGAAAGCCTTGTGATTATCCTTAGTGTCCTGTGCAATTTTTCTCTCGAAGCTGGCCTTAGACGATTTTATGAGTGCCCATAGTTTTTTGCTAACACTGATCAGAGATGCCTTCCCTTTTTGGGATTTTGCTCTATCATGTAGTAGCTTCCTCCTTCTATTGTGTAGTTTGTTTATGGCTGGGTTCCACCAGACAGGACATCTGCCTTTGGAGATATGAGACAGAGATTAGCTGCAGTCTTTTGAGTTTGGCTGTGTAGGACATGTGTTTAATGCCTAGGATCCTCATTGTGAGGTACTTATGTGGCCTCTCCTGCTGTTGCAGGTGTCTAGTGGGGTACATGCCAAATGGGCCATTATACTTGATGATTGGTGTAATGTTGGAAGAGTACACAGAGACAATGACCTCTTCTTCCTGGATGCAAAACCCTTGGTAATTAGATGTGCCACAGAGAAGGATTTCCTGACCACGGTGACAATGTGGTGGTTAAACGAGAGGTTGCTGTCAACCTGTGTCCCCAGATTTCTTATAATGCCTACAGTGTTCAGTGGGCTCCCATCGATGTGGTACTTAGTGGGAACTGGGATTTTACCAAAGGGGCTGATGATGCATTTTGTGGTGTTAAGCTTCTGGCCATGGTTTCCACACCAGTCAGTGGTCTCAGTGAGGCCTTTCTGTAGGATGTCTGCATCATTTGTGGAGTTAATGATGGCTCCCAGCTTGCAGTTGTCTGTGAAATTGGTCAGCCAGATCTCCTTTGTGTTGGCCTGGACTCCTGAGAAGTACATGCTGAACAGAAGAGTACCCAGGACTGATCCTTGTGGGACTCCATTTGTGACTGGCTGGCAGTCTGACTTCACACTGCGTGTTCTATGAGCCAATTTAAAACCCCCCTATTGATATAGGGGTTGTTGCCTAGTTTAGTGGGTTCATCCATAATTTCTGACTGAGGAATGGTATCAAGAGCCTTGGCCAGATTGATGTAGGCTGTATGCAGTGCCTTACTGTCATACACAGCCCTGGTGACTGACTCAAAGAAGTCAATCAGGTTGAGCAGGCATATGAGCCAATTTAAAACCCCCCTATTGATATAGGGGTTGTTGCCTAGTTTAGTGGGTTCATCCATAATTTCTGACTGAGGAATGGTATCAAGAGCCTTGGCCAGATTGATGTAGGCTGTATGCAGTGCCTTACTGTCATACACAGCCCTGGTGACTGACTCAAAGAAGTCAATCAGGTTGAGCAGGCATGATCTCCCTTTTACAAAGCCAAACTTTGTGGGGTCAAGAGTTAGGAGGTTACCTATATGTTTGTCAATCAGGTCCCTGATGATGTGCTCCATAGCTGGACATATCAGACTCATCAGACTACTGGACTGATAATTTCTAAGGTCTGTAGTTGCCGCACCTTTATGGAGAGGGATGACTGTAGCAGTGCACCATTTTGGAGGGACAAAGCCTAAGGTGAGGCTGTGACTGAATGGAGCACACTGATGTGGTGCCAGGTATCTTTGTAGTTCATGTAGAACATAGCCAGGGATAATTTGGGTTCCCATGGAAGCTATATTCTTGCCCGTAGACAATGCAGGTATAACCTGGGTGGCAGTAATCCTGGGTGCCTGGCATTCTTCTGGCATTCTGATTGTTCCCCTAGGGGGAGGGAGGGGCAAAGCTGGTACTGAATGTGTTAGCAAGAATGTTGGCAATATCTGTTGGTTCAGTATAGGAGGTAGCATTGTGCAGTAACTCAGAACACTTCTGGGTATTGGTGTGGAGGTTCTTGATATCACTAACAAAGTATTTGTGATTGTTGTCAGTGTCTGCTGCAATTCTGCCATCATAGGCAGCTTTAGATGATTTCATGAGGGATCTCAAGTTGTTGTTGAGGATAATAAGGGAGTTTTACCACTCTTGGCACTCCACCTTTTTCTGCAACAGTTTTTTCCTTTTGTTGTACAGGTTATTAACAGCAGGGGGCCACCAGATTGGCCTCCAGTTTTTGGAGGAGGGTGTCATGCTTCTATTGGGTATGGCTTGTCCCATGCATTGATGTACATGTTTGTACAGTGCATTTGTGCATGATTCAGCAGTCATGCAGGTATTTTCTTTTGGCATGGGTGCTGTGAAGGTAGCCACCTCTGTTCTTGTGAGTCCAAAGTCAGCTTTGGAGAAGTTTTTCAAGGTGGTTACCTTTGTGGGTGATGTGGGTGAAATGTGGATTTCCATGGTGATTACTCTATGTTAGATTTGACCACGTAGCGATTGACTATTGTTGTCAAGTAACAGTCCCATATGTTAGTAATCAACACAGGTCAAGGATGTTGCTTCCTCTACTGGGTGTCAGAATGAGCTGGTCCAGGGCATTGGAACTGATGAATTCCAGGATGCATTGGGTCAGTGTATTGGTGCTTGAGTATCTTACCCAGTTGATGGAGGGGTAGTTGAACTCTCCTAGTATGAGAGTGTTGGGTTGGATCTTGATAGTTTTCAGGGTGTTGAAGAATGTGGATTGAGAGTCAAGGGACATGGATGTAGACCTATAGCAGGCTATCACCTGGATTGCACTATTACCCAATGTCAGTTGTACTTGAAGTATCTTAGATGCATTATGCTGGAATACTACTCTGGATGTGTGCATATACATTATTAGTATGGAGACACCACTGCCTTTGTAGCTGTGGCCATTTTTTGGGGCTGACAGGTGTGGAATGAGTTATAGGCTGGTAGTGCAAGAGGGCTGTCTACTGCTGTAAGCCAGGTCTCTGTTACAGCACAAATGTCAATATTCTCCATTTTGAGGAGTGCTTCAAGTGGCTCCATCTCAAGATGTAGATGTCTAGTGGTGAGCAGCACAACCCTCAGATTACATATATGTATAGCTGTTATGGTGGTAATTTGATTTGGAACACTGCCTAAAAAGGCACTATAAGGGTGGCAAGACACTTTAGCCAGTACTTGGAAACCCGGGGTGACAGATGCAGGCCATCTCTGGCAAGCCATTGCAGTCTGTCAATCATGTCATCCCAAGCAGACAGATACTGGATCCCATAAGAGTGACACCAGACACTTAAGCAAATTGTTGAAGTCAATAATTTGTTGTTTGTACTGCGGTATCATTATGGGTGACAGTAGTATACTACTCAGGGCTACTGTCATACCTGCCTAGCCCTCATAATCTGAGAGCTCCACCATGTCTCTTTTCATATAGTCCATGTAAGTGCATCTCAGGTCATTCACACACACATGGACAATGATCGAGTGATACTTGTAGTTATTGTGAAGTGACCTGACAGGGTGTGTTATGTGTTGGATTCTGGAGCCTGATAGACAGTTGATTGTTACCCCCTCCATGTTCAACCTACTGAATGGGACATCTGTGAGTCTCACTGTTGATTCACCTATGATTACTGTATCAGGCAAGGTGGTTGGCCTTTGGGGCTTAGGTTGATGGGCATAATGTGTAGGTGAGATATGTGTACTGTGGTTTGTGCTGTGTTGTGGTGGTTGAGTGGGTGTCTGTCTTGGTGGTCTCTGCTGTTTGGGTAAATGCCTATTGAGTACATTTATGAAGGTGGCTGTGTGGTTATTGTTTATATGTCAGAGCTGTGATAGTGGGTGTTCTGGAGGGGTATGGATTCCATATAATGTGTTGCAGGTGTTGACTCTTCTCCTCTTGACCAGCTAGTCCAGTCTTTGCTGGAGAGTGCATATCTTCCAATTCAGTGATATAGGGGTATTTCTCACAAGTCTGAGTGTTGGGAGTTTAGAGGAGAGGGTTGTATTTGTACATGAGGCAGTTGCAACAGTGCCTAAGAATGCTTATGTGCACCAGGTTAATGGGCAAAAGCACAGAGAACTGCACTTTAATCATGCCAGGAGGGGTGGTCATAACTACTAAGTACTGGAGTTAATTCCGTGAGGAACGACTACTGCTGATGGCTGTCAGGTGTGCTAGAATAATTGATAAAAAAACCTGTTGAAATGCAAAGCTATTAAGGTATCTGAAGTGCAGAAGACAAAGAACTAGCAAGATCTAAGGGAAAAACTGAAGGCAGTCTTTCTGGCACTTGTAACAGTTTACCTCAACTGTGCAGTTATCAGCACCTTTGGCCAATTGGCAGCCCAGTAAGCTCTGTTGCACATGTGATAACTGTGTAACACTATTGTACAAATAACTAGATAGGCAGGGGTTTTAATCTCAATGTTGGGAAGTGTGTGTGTGTGTGTGTGTGTGTGTATATATGTGTGTGTGTGTATGTGTTTGTGTGTGTGTGTGTGTGTGTGGGGGGGAATCATATACTGTGTGTGTAATGCCATTTTGAGTTGTGTACCACCCTGTAAACTTCTCATCACCCTACTTTACTAGGTCTGCTGATGTCATTCACCTTAGAAGTACCTTGGGACGAGGTGAAGTTATGTAAGCTCCGTGGCACATCTGATATCTGTGTAACACTATAGTAGGAATAACTAGATAGGTATAGGTTCTACTTACTACTGGCAACTGTTTGTGTATATTTGTGTGAAAATCATATACTGTATGTTATACCATTTTGAGTTGTGTATCACCCTGTAAAGTTCCCATCACCCTACATTACTAGGCCTGCTGATGTCAATCACCTTAGAAGTACCTTGGGACTTTGTGAACTTATGTAATCTCTGTGGTGCATCTGATAACTGTGTAATGCTATAGCAGAAATAACTAGATAGATAGGGGTTCTAATTTCAATCCTGGCAACTGTGTGTGTTTTTGGGTGAAGATCATATCCTGTTTGGCTTATACCATTTTGATTTGTGTACCATCCAAGCCTGTTTACCACCTCCCAATGGCATTACTCTATACAGCATGATAATGGCATCTGCCTCACATGCAGCATGTTAAACCATTGTGCATGCCATGCCAGTCCTCTGTACAGATGTCTATGGAATATCCAGATGTTTGCAAACTATATGTGGTCTGAGTCCCTCAACAATGCCCATGTATGTGATATCGCTGCCAAATCAGCCACAGTGAGTGTAGTGACACACATGCCAACATCAGGCATCATACCTGACTGAAACATCATGCTGATACAATGTCTGCTACCCTATCACTTGTCAAGGCTTGTAGGAGCTATACATGACTCCACATCCTATTTCTGGTGGGTTATCTCACCATCCATGAAGGCATTCAGAACGTTATGTGTTGTAAAACATAGTGTGTTATGTCCTATGCATATATTCTATGTGAAGCATGCCATGTGTATGTAGTAGTACAGTACATCAAGGTGGAAATGTAGGTTTACTAATCTGTCTGTTTCCAACTGTGTTTATGTTACTGTGTTCACATCCCCTGTGTCAGTCCTTACTGTGTTTATGTGAAGGATATACCATTTTGTCTCCCTGTTCCACACAGTGAACTCAGGAATACATACCACAAACCTATCATACACAGTATCATGCATGGCCTCATCAACTGCATCAGGGTTGAGTGTATGTGAAATAAATGGCAGGGCCAACAGGTGTTGACAAGTGAATCTCTTATAGTTAATGTAATAGCTACGCTTGTGAAGGACCTGCTGACAGTACTGCAGTAACCTGTTCTATATGTATGAGCATGTGGTAATACACAACACTGAGCTGACATGTCCGAAGGCTACCTGTCTGTGACAAGGGGTATATATGTAAGGTTACACTGTCTGACAACAGTCTCCCTCACACACTGTTGCATGCATACACACCTGGTACATATACATATAAAGCTGTATCTTGCCTATGACATGGTCGGTGTATTCCCACTCTGCCATACTCCCTCTTGGGAATGTCTGCAGGGCCCCAGCCTACAGAGACACAGACACCTGGAACACAAACAGAATACAGCATGTCAGACTATATTCAGTCAGTCATACTAACAGCAATAATGCATCCTGGCTAATAAGGTACATACACCTGTATGTGTACCCATAACAAATGCAAGCAGATAGCATCTTACATAGTATTACATAGCTACACTGTGCTATATTCACGCTGTGTATCAGAACCATATTAGCATGTCCCTGCATCAGTGGTATGGATGACAGGGATGTGGCATAGGTATCATCATATGCACAGGGTGTGGTGTGGTGTGGGTTTGCCAGAGGCCTAGGCTGGGCCATATGGTTGACAGCATGTGTGTGTGTGTGTTTGGAGGGCTGTCCTTCACCATAGATGTACACTTCTGTACATTAGAAAACCCCATCCACAACTGGAATCTGACCTGACACATGCACGTAGATACTCTACAAATACAAGTATGTCTGCTACACTAGTCTAGTAATCTCCAGGGGGGCCTTACCTGTACACTCCTTGTCCATTGTCTGGGTACCACCCACCTCCAGCATGTGGGGGGGGTCTGTACCCTGATGTTGTACTGGGGTGGGTGCCCCAAGGTTGCTGTAGAGCTCCTTGGTTGATGTCAGTGGGGGCTGCATGGCTGGGTCCCCACTTGTGGCTGTGTGGTCCCTGGCCACTGCAGCATCCCTATGCCTGGCATGGCATATGAGGTCATTTGCATGATGCCGGACCTGCTCATATGTACATGCATGCAGACTGACATAATTTATCCTGTGGACTAGGTCATCCCACGGGCTAGTCCTCACCCGCAGATGTTGCTGGCTCTGGCCAAACATTATGGCATGGTTCTATAGTATGGCTTCTATGATTATATTTGTCTCAGCCACTGAGAAAGTAGACTTTTCCTGATGTGACATTGTACCTGGAAGGCATAAAAAGGGAAACACATCACAGGACCTCATACATTTGGCAACAGTATGTACAGAACCTGCACAGCCACAATGAATACCAGTAGCCACCTCTCACAACCACAACATACTCCTATAATCTATCAGCACTGTATCTGCTTGCATTGCAGTGCTGGTTCTGATGTGTTATATTCCCCACAACGAGGGCTAGTTAATTTCATAATCCTCTACTCGTCATTCATGTCTGTGTAGAGGGATGACATTGGCCATCTTCAATGTGGATGGAGTGTGGATGGTGCCAAGTCTTGGTGTGACTATAGTGTGTAATGGAGCTGGGAGCACATGCCTGAGTTCATGTAGGATAAGGACAGGGATGTTATCAGGTCCATGGATACTTAGTTTGTTGCCTTTCAGTAGACAATATGTACCTGCTCACTGGTGATGAGGGGAGGGGTGTGGGTGCTGTGCATATCCACCTATAGTGATGCTGAGCCAGGGGGTGATGTTTGCCCTAAACCTATCTGCAGCAGGTTGGCTGTAGCTATGTTGTGTGTGTATGTGGTCTGACTGACCACCATTACAGGGTGGGTTGGTTTGTTGCCTCTGAGATTGCAGACATATGTGAAGATGGCCTTGTGATTGGCCTTGGTGGATGTGTCCAGTTTGTACTCATAGTCTTACAGTACTCCACCTGTGACCTTATATGCTTGTTCACACAAAGGCTGACGTGATGCCACGTTGGTGCCAGCTCCTAATTTGCCCTGTACAGCCAATATAGGGACCAAGTCTGTGGTTTATGTATTGCTGCTGTCCAGCAAAGGGGATTACTCTACCTTGGTGGAGGCAGGTTTTACGAGTAAGGTATTGCTGAGTCCATACAACTATGTTGGTGTTCATATAGCTGTTTGTAGTAGGCATAAACACACAGTCGTAACACAGCTGGACACCTCTCCAATTTCAAACAGATAATCATGCTTTATCACAGTCAAAGGAGGCAGCGGAACACAGCAGTAAAATTCAAGAATTTAATCCCAGAACAAACAATAAGTGCTTTTGCAGCAGCAGCTGCTTCATCAGACTGATGAAGCAGCTGTTGCTACGGAAGCGCTTACTGTTTGTTCTAGGTTTAAATTCTTGAATTTTACTGCTGTGTTTTGTTGCCTCCTTTGACTGTGATATTGTATGATTTATTTTTTTTGGAGGACCGGTTTACCTACACCATAATCATGCTTATTGTAGTACCCATGGCTGCACAGGGCAATGGAACAACCAGTAGCTGTAGAAATGTCACTCTGTTGGATGCACAGTTACTAAGATTACACATGTGTACAACATGTGCAGCTTATTTAACTGAGATTTTGCATCCCATGTCTGTTGTTATAAGGCAGCTAGACATACCTACTCATACTGACATGTGCACTGGTAATACCTAATATACATTTCTGTCCTGTGTCAGTATGGCACACTGTATTCACACTCTTGTTGCCCAGTTATCCCTCTCAACCTGTTAGAGTAGGGTTGGGAGGGTGGCCTAATGGTTAAGGTGCTTGCCTTACAAATGCAAGGTACAGGGTTTGAATCTCACAGAGGATAACTGGCTAGGCTTAAAATGGCTTTCAAGGGCAGTTAGCCTAGTACTAACCTATGAATCTGTAGGATGCCACACATACATGGGGGATAATGGGACAAAATTAGTGACACTGTCTTAATATTGCTGTAACACACTTGAATAATTCAACAGCACAGTAGCCTTTGCATTGACAGACATACCCTGGAGGATGTCCAACACTCATATGGCAGAAAGAGAGGAGAAAGGCTAGGAGTGTGGTAGTGAGAGTAAGAAATTTTAATATTGGCAGTATGACTGGTATAGGGACAGAGCTAGCTGATATGATGGCCATAGGAAGGTGGATATATTGTGCGTGTAAGAGACCAGATGGAAGGGGAGTACAGCTAGGTGTATCCTAGCCAGGTCACAATTATGCTATCAGGGTGTGGATGGGTGGGGAAAGGGGGTAGGAGTTATCCTGGATGGAACAGTATGCCAAGGGTGTTTTTGGAGGATGACATGAGTGTCTGATAGAGTGATGTTTATGTATCCGGAAATGGATGGTGTAATGATGAATGTTGTTAGTGCATATACAATTGTCTTGGGTGGTGGATGAGAAAGAGAATTGTGAAGTCAGTTGGATGATGTGGTGATGATTGTACCCGAGGGTAAGAGAGTGGTGATTGCAGCAGATTTCAATGGCCATGTTGGTGAAGGGAAGAGAGGGGATGAGGAAGGATGGGCATGTATGGTGTTAAGCAAAGGAATGCAGATGGTGAGATGGTAGTGGATTTTGCAAAAAGGATGGACATGGCTGTAGTGAATACATACTATAACAAGAGGGAGGAGCATAGGGTGACATACAAGAGTGAAGGGAGATGCACACAGGTGGAATATATCCAATGTAGGAGGGCCAGTTTTAAGGAGATTGGAGACTGTAAAATGGTGAGAGGGGAAAGTGTAGTTAGGCAGCAGGGACTGTTGGTCTGTAAGACGACAGTGATGATCAAGAAGAGGAGGAGTGCAAGGGCAGCACTAAGGATCAGATGGTGGGAACTGGAAAAGGGTGATTGTGAGGAGGATTTCAGGGAAGAGTTAATACAGGCACTGGGTGGCAGTAACAATTTACCAAATATCTGGGTAAGTACAGCAGAGCTAGTAATGGAGACGGCTAGAAAGCTGCTTGGTGTGACATGTGGATGGAGGAAGGAGTACAAGGACACCTGGTGGTGGACTGAGGAAGTATAGGGCAGTATACAGTGAAAGAGTTTGGAGATGAAGGAGTGGGACTGTCAGAGAGATGAGGAAAGTAGACAGAAGTATGAGGGGATGAGGTGCATGACAAAGAGAGATGTGGCAAAGGCTAAGGACGAGGCATATGATGATTTGTATGACAGGTTGGACACTAAGGAGGGATGACAGGACTTGTACTGGTTGGTTAGACAGAGGGACTGAGCTAGTAAAAATGTGCACTGGATAAGGGTGATAAAGGATAATGAGGGAAATGCACTCACAAGTGAGGAGAGTGTGTTGAGCAGATGGACAGAGTTCTTTGATAGGCTGATGAATGAAGAGAATGAGTCATAGGGTCAGATGATGTGGGTATTGTGAATCAGGAAGTGCAACGGCTTACCAAAGAGGCGGTAAGGATAGCTATGAAGAGGATGAAAACTGGAAAGCCTGTTGGTCCACATGACATACCTGTGGTAGCATGGAGGTGTTTAGGGGAAATAGCAGTGGTGTTTTTCACCAGATTGTTTAATGATATCTTGCAAAGTGAGAGGTTGCATGTGGAATGGAGAGAACGTGTTTATGTACCATTGTAAGAATAAGGTTGTTGTGTAGAGCTGTAGTAACTACAGAGGGATGACATTAGTCACAGCATGAAGTCATGGGAAAGAGTAGTGGAAGCTAGGCTAAGCAGGGTAGTGATGAGTAGTGGTCAGGGCACTACAGATGCAATGTTTGTTCTGAAAGTGCTGATGGAGTAGTACACAGAAGGTCATGAGTTGCTTTGTGTCTTTCTGGCTGTAGAGAAAGCATATGACAGGGTGCCTAGAGGGGAGTTGTGGTATTGTATGAGGAAGTAAGAAGTGACAGATATGTAAGAGTGGTACAGGATGTGTACAAGGGTGGTGTGACAGTGGTGAGGTCTGCAGCGGGAGTGACAGGTGCATTTAAGGTGGAGGTGGGATGACATCAGAGATCAGCTGTGAGCCCTTTCTTATTTACAATGGTGATGGACAGGTTGACAGACAGCATCATACAGGAGCCCCCATTGACTATGATGTTTGCAGATGACATTGTGATCTGTACTAAGAGTAGGGTACTGATTTAGGAGACCCTGTAGAGGTGGAGATATACTCTAGAGAGGAGAGGAATGAAGGTCAGCAGGACTAAGACAGAATATCTGCATGTGAATGAGAGGGAGACTAGTGGAATGTTGAGGATGCAGGGAGTAGAGTTGGCAATGGGGGATGAGTATAAATGATTGTGATCAACATTTCAGAGTAATGACGACTGTGGAGGACAGGTGAAGAAGAGAGTACAGACAAGATGGTGAGGGTGGAGAAGAGTGTCAGTACTGATTTGTGACTGACGAGTACCAGTAACAGTAAAAGGCACTGTTATTTTTGCTTCACTGTGAAGTTTTTCAGATTTCTGCTGAAGGTGTCCCCCCCCCCCTATTTCTCTGTGTCTTAAGTTGGTATAACTGGTTTTACATCCTGTGTGTTATCTGACCATCTCAAGGATTCCTTTCATAAAGTTAGACCCTCTTAGTAAAAAAGTCTGCATATCATTGCTGGAGCCTTCCTGTGTCCTGAAAGAGTGTTCTTTAAACTATCTGGAGATATAGAGCTGAGAATATTTTTTCTGGCACTTCAGAGTTGTGTACTGGTAATTGTTGTTTGACTGATTTTATATCATTGCTGGCTGACTTCAGAGTTGTGCACTATTATTTCTGCTTCACTGTATAGTTTTTCAGATCACTGCTGAATGTGTTTTTCCCCCCTCACCCTATTTCTCTGTGTTTTTAAGTTGGTATAACTGGTTTTACATCCTGTGTGTTATCTGACCATCTCAAGGATTACTTGCATAAAGTTAGAACCTGTTAGTAAAAATGTCTGCGTATCATTGCTGGAGCCTTCCTGTGTCCTGAAAGAGTGCTGTTCAAATGATCTGGAGATATACAGAGCTGAGTATATTTTTCTGGCACTTCAGAGTTGTATACTGGTAATTGTTGTTTGACTAATTTTATATAATTGCTGGCTGACTACAGAGTTGTGCACTGTTATTTTTGCTTCACTGTAGTTTTTCAGATCTCTGCTGAAGGTGTTTTTTCCCCCTTCACCTATTTCTCTGTGTCTTAAGTTGGTATAACTGTTTTTACATCATGTGTGTTATCTGACCATCTCAAGGATTACTTGCATAAAGTTAGACCCTCTTAGTAAAAAAGTCTGCATATAATTGCTGGAGCCTTCCTGTGTCCTGAAAGAGTGTTCTTCAAACTATCTGGAGATATACAGAGCTGAGTATATTTTTCTGGCACTTCAGAGTTGTGTACTGGTAATTGTTGTTTGACTAATTTTATATCATTGCTGGCTGACTTCAGAGTTGTGCACTATTATTTTTGCTTCACTGTATAGTTTTTCAGATCACTGCTGAATGTGTTTTTCCCCCCTCGCCCTATTTCTCTGTGTTTTTAAGTTGGTATAACTGGTTTTACATCCTGTGTGTTATCTGACCATCTCAAGGATTACTTGCATAAAGTTAGAACCTGTTAGTAAAAATGTCTGCATATCATTGCTGGAGCCTTCCTGTGTCCTGACAGAGTGCTCTTCAAACTATCTGGAGATATACAGAGCTGAGTATATTTTTCTGGCACTTCTGAGTTGTGTACTGGTAATTGTTGTTTGACTAATTTTATATCATTGCTGGCTGATTTCAGAGTTGTGCACTGTTATTTTTGCTTCACTGTATAGTTTTTCAGATATCTGCTGAAGGTGTTTTCCCCCCTCCCCCTATTTCTCTGTGTCTTAAGTTGGTATAACTGGTTTTACATCCTGTGTGTTATCTGACCATCTCAAGGATTACTTGCATAAAGTTAGACCCTCTTAGTAAAAAAGTCTGCATATCATTGCTGGAGCTTTCCTGTGTCCTGAAAGAGTGCTCTTCAAACTATCTGGAGATATGCAGAGCTGAGTATATTTTTCTGGCACTTCAGAGTTGTGTACTGGTAATTGTTGTTTGACTAATTTTATATCATTGCTGGCTGACTTCAGAGTTGTGCACTGTTATTTTTACTTCACTGTATAGTTTTTCAGATCTCTGCTGAAGGTGCTGGTTTTCCCATACCTACCCTCCTTATTCCTGTATTGTTTACATTTGGAGTTTTTTTTGCAGTTGCCCGCCCCCACTGTAGATTTGATCTGGGACACTCCCTCCAGTCCCATCTCTTTACCTCATTCTACCTAATAGACTCCTTCTGCATTGTTTTTAGTCATTTTTAATTTTATTGCATTTTTTAAACTGTTTGGTCTAACATTGCTACATACTCAAGTGTGCTAGCTTGCACTGCATTTGAATTGTTTTTAACTGCTGTTTTAGCTACTTTTCTGTATATATAATATATAAAAAATACCTTTCCTGTAACTAGTGTAGTCCAGATTCAGATTTGCTGTATCCAGGACTATATGTAAGCTTCTGAGCCCCCCCCCCCCACCCCAAGCTTGCTGTGTTGGAGGGAAGCCTTCTAGCTTATCAGTGGGAGTGGTAAGCACTAGGTAACATATCTACCACATAAGGAGTGGTTCTGGCCCAGAAATTGTAGTTATTGGCCATTTGGGTAGTTTTTCTATCTCTCTCAACTTTCTGATTTAAAAGCCCACATTTGCACTTGTTTCCCCTCTTTCCTGTAACTAGTTTAGTCCAGATACAGATTCTTACTTTTAGCACTTGAATTTGCTTATTCATGATCAGCACTTGTTCAGAACTTGTAAGCACTAAATAACCTACTAATTACTACAGCAGTCAGCCTTCCTCATTACCTAGAGGAAAACAGTTTTGGTACGTACTTTCCTCACTTGCTTAGAGAAAAACAGCTCTTGTATTCACTTTCCTCACTTATCTAGAGGAAAATAGTATTTTTATTCAGGCATGTCCAAGGGCCAGCTCCCAGTGTTCTCTCCTGTCTATCTGATGAATCTGGACATCTTGGGGCAATGTAGAAATTGCCTCATGTACGCAGACAACCCTCTCCTCCTACCACCCAACATTACAACCTGTGAGAGATGCACTTATCTAGCCAAACTCCTCCTACCACCCAACACTACAACCTGTGAGAGATGCACTTATCTAGCCAAACTGGAGGTAAAGCTCTCTCCAACCAAGGCTGAACTTGACAGTCATGAGGAGAAGGTAAACATTTGCACCAGACCACACCACACTCATCACATAGTCTCACTAAATCTACACCACCAAAATCCACACATAGTAACACAAAAACATTCATGGATGCTCTCAGTAATAATCTGTCTAAACAACAGAGACCTCCAAAGCAGAAATGCAAGCAACCTCCACCCCCCAACACAACTCAAATGACACATAGCCCGCAGACTCAGTGTGCCACTCAACCACAGCCAATAAGGCAAAACAATGTACCCAACACACTAGTCATAGGGGACTCTATAGTCAGGCACACTGATGTCCCACTCACCAGGCTAAACAAGGAGAAGGTTACCGTCAGCTGCCTGTCGGGTGGCAGGATCCGCCACATAACCCACGCACTCAGGTCACTCCACAACAAGTACAAATATGACTCTGTCATTGTCCATGTTGGTGTGAATGACCTGAGATGTACCTCCCTGGACTACATGAAAGGAGACATGGAAGAGCTCTCTGATCTTGTAGCCCAGGCAGGTATGACCCTAGCCCTGAGCAACATTCTGCCATCACCCAGAATGATGCCGCAGTACAAGGACAAAATGATCGACTTCAACAATTGGCTAAGCTTCTGGTGCCATTCTAAAGGGATCCAGTATCTGTCTGCCTGGGAAGACATGGTCAACAGACCACGATGCTTTGTCAGAGATGGCCTGCACCTGTCACCCCTGGGATTCTGGATACTGGCTAATGTTCTTGCCACCCCTATAGTGCCTTTTTTAGGCAAGGTTCAAATGACAAATTCACCACCGTAACAGGAACAGGCAAGCAAAAACTAAGGATAATGCTACTCAATGCTAGAAGTCTAAATCTCAAAATGCACTCACTTGAGGCACTCCTTAAAATGGAGAACATCGATATCTGTGCAGTGACTGAGACCTGGTTCAAGGCTCCAGAGAGCACCCCTGCACTACCAGGCTATAACTCACACCACACTTTTCGGTCATGTAACCTGGACCAGAACACCAAAGGCGGAGGTGTGTCCATATTCATTAAGGATATCCACACCTCCAGGCTAGTTGCTCAGCATAATGCATCCGAGGTTATCCAAGTGCAACTAACTCTGGGCAAAACTGCAATCCAAATTGTAGCTTGCTACAGATCACCCACCATGCCCCAGGATTCCCATTCCTCTTTTCTTGATGCACTGGAAAATATTAGGGTTCAACCAAACACCCTAATAATGGGCAATTTCAACTACCCCACCATTAACTAGGAAAACTACTCATGTACCAACTCCTTTGCTCAACGCTTTCTGGAATTCATAAACTCCAATGCCCTGGATCAACACATCCACACCCCCACCAGGGGCAACAATATCCTAGATCTAGTCATTACCAATATGAGTGACCGGTGTTCCACACCTGAAGTCAATGCCTTATTTTTCCGATCCGAACATAAACTAATTACCCTAGATATCCACATCCTGCCTCCACCCCCCATTAAGGAAACCATGGTAAAAAATTTCTCCAAAGCCAGCTTCATGCTTCTTAAGACAGAAGTGGTGAACTTCATGACACCCATGCAGATGGACAATACAGTTACAACTACTGAATCCTACACAATTGCACTTTATAAGCACTTACATGAGTGCATGGATTGTGCTATCGCAAACGGAACCAAGACGCTATCCTCCAAAAAAACGGAAGCCAATCTGGTGGTCCCCTGCCATGAACAAACTGTACAACAGAAGGAAGAAACTCTTGCAAAAGAGAGTAAAATCCCACGAGTGAAGGAGCTCCCTGGTCAGCCTCAGTAAGAAGCTGCGATCCCTGATAAAATCCTCCAAAGCTAGTTATGAAAACAAAATTGCCACTGATTCTAAAGACAACCACAAAGCATTCTATAGCTATGTCAAGAATCTCAATGGCAACACTCAGATCTGCTCTGAGTTACAGCACAATGGCACTAAATATACAGGCCCAACTGATATTGCCAACATCCTGGCAGATAGGTTCGGTGCTAACTTTACACCCCTCTCACCCCCTAAAGAGCCCATCTCTATACCGGAAGAATGCAAAGTTCCTGTAATCATGGCTGCACAGGTAAAAACCACACTCTCCAATGCCAAGAACACAGCATCCATGGGACCAGTCAACATCTCAGGCTGCGTTCTACATAAACTACAGAATGAACTGGCACCCCACCTAAGTACCATGTTCAGTCATAGCCTCACCTCAGGCTTTGTGCCTGCTGAATGGCGCACAGCAACGGTTATCCCACTCCACAAGGGGGGAGCAACCATGGACCCAAGGAACTACCGCCCCATTAGCCTGATGAGCCTGGTCTGCAAGGCCACATCATGTAACTTATAAACAAAGACACTGGTAATCTCCAAACTCTGGATCCCACCCAGTTCGGGTTTGTAAAAGGCAGATCATGTCTCCTAAACCTGATAGACTTCTTTGAAGCAGTCATCAAAGCCGTAGACAAGTGTAAGGTGGTTCACACAGCCTATCTAGATCTTGCCAAGGCTTTTGACACCATCCCCCACTCTGGAATTATAGATAAACTCACTAAACTAGGTATAAATCCCTATGTCACAAGATGGGTTGCCAAATGGCTCACTGACAGAACCCACACTGTGAAAGTAGCAGACTCCAAACCCGACTTCAGACCAGTGACAAGTGGAGTACCACAGGGTTCAGTCCTGGGTCCTCTCCTGTTTGGTATCTACTTCTCTGAAGTACAGGCTAACACAGAAGGTCTTTGGCTAATGAAGTTCGCAGATGACTGTAAACTAGGAGCCATAATCGAAACTCCTAATGATGTGGACATCCTACAAAAGGGCCTCACTGAGACAGATGCCTGGTGTCAAAGCCATGGCCTCAAGCTCAATGCCAAAAAGTGCATTGTCATCCCCTTTGGTAAAAACTCTGTACCCATGAACTACAACATAGGCGGTAGTATACTTAACACCAAAAGTGTGATAAGAGACCTTGGGACACAGGTGGACAGTAGTCTCTCCTTTGATAATCACATCGCCACAGTAGTCAGGAAATCCTTCTATGTGGCACACCTCATCACAGACGGTTTCTCATCCAGAAAAAAAAAGAGGTCATTGTTCCCCTCTACTCTTCACTCATTAGACCCATTATAGAGTACAACGCCCCTTTTGGTATGTACCTCACAAGACATCTACAACAACTGGAAAGCCCGCAGAAATACCTCACAAAGAGGATTACTGGCCTCAAACAGATGCCGTATGCAGACCGTCTCAAAAAACTCCAGCTTTACTCCATCGCATATCACCTACTCAGAGGTGATCTCTGCCTAACATACAAAGCTATGTCAAACCCAGAGCTGTTGGACATGCTCCACTTAAAGAAATCCCAATCCCTCCGAGCTACACGCTCTAGGGACCTAAACCTTGTCACCACAATAAACAGAACATGCCGGAGGGATAGATTCCTGTCCCAGAGACTTCCGATACTCTGGAATAAACTACCTATCTATATCAAACAAAGCTCCTCATTAGCACTCTTCAAGAAAAATCTTGATGATTGGATGGGAAATAGGAAATTCACTCTGGGGATCACCTCTGTGGCTCTGCTCGACAGTGGCACAGGAAAATAATTTTCTTGGGTGGCAAAAGCCAGGGTACCTTTTTGGCTGGGCTTGTATAGGCCCCAGGGCTGATAGCCTAATACCTACCTATGAACCTAAGGGAAGATCTACAAAAGGGTAGTGAGACCAGCTATGCTCTATGGGTTGGGGACAGTGTCATTGACAAAAAAGCAGGAGTCACAGTTGAATATGGCAGAGTTATATAGGTTATGATTTGCACTGGTTGTGACAAGGGTGGGCAGGATTAGCAATGTCTATATGACAGGGTCAGCCCATGTTGGACGGTTTTGAGACAAAGCCAGAGAGGCAGGATCACATCAGTTTGGACATGTGCTGCAGAGGGATGCTGAGTATATTGGGAAAAGGATGTTAAAGGTAAAGCTGCCAGGTAAGATGAAAAGAGAAAGGCCTCAAATAAGGTTCCTGGTTGTGGTGAGAGAGGACATGCAGGTATTTGGTGTGACAGAGCAGGATGCAGAGGACAGGCAGAAATGGCAACAGATGATCCACTGTGGTGACCCCTAATGAGAACAGCCAGAAGAAAAAGAAGGAGATGTTGTAATGTCAGTCTTCATAGATCTGGCAATGATTTGCCAGACACAACGCAACTGTATGAGTAAATGACTACAAATATGAGGCACACGTATGGTCAGTATGCATAACACTGGACAGTTTAGTGGTATGAGCTCAGTATATCACATGCAGTTCAACACACACGTATTCAAACAAATGTCACCACAAACTCAAAACCAGCAGAGTCAGCATTCGGACACCAGCCACAAGTCAAGAAGATTGAGTTTATTTCTCGTTAAGTGCTTTCTTCCCTTGGTATGGACTTCCTCAGAACAGTAATACAAAAACAACCCAGCCCTTAAATACCCTTGTTACAAATCAATGATGTTGTACAATTACTTAACTTAAAAACTCTTTGTTAAAGTAATACTTGCACAATAACCATACTTACAATAACACACACCACCTCTACTACCATGGGGTTTAAAATGTGTTATAACCATATATGTAACCTAAAATTCTGTTAAAAAGTTAAAATAAATTATCTGTTTATTAAATTACTTTAAAACTAACTACATTAAAACATTAAATACAATCTACAAAATGTGACTAACAATCAACATTACTGACTAGCCCATTTACCCCATAATTTACTTTAATTTCAAAATACAGGCTATATTCGTAGTTTCATTTAAGCCTGGTGGCTCTGTTGCATCTAATTTCAGTTGCCATCTCAATTCCTTAACATCTAAAGACAATTCAACTGTTTTCCCTTGGGAATCCATTACAGATTGGTCAACAACTGAAAACTTGAAACTATGATCATTATACTCTTTAATATGCCTATATAATGCATTTGTAATATTAGCTTTCCTTATGTCGTAGACATGCTCACTAATCCAGTTCTTAAAAAGCCTACTGGTCTTGCCGATATAAAAAGCCTGACATTTTTGACACTAGCCAAAAAACTACATTGGAGCTGTTACAATTATAATGTCCATTAATATGAATATTGTTACCATTTACTTTAAACCTGTCCTTAGTTTCAAATATGAACTTGCAAAAATTGCACCTTCCACACTTGAAATTATCCACAGGTCTATTTGTGGATCTATTATTCGCCCATACATTATTTTCAAAATAATTTTTCAAAGCCCTATCTTTCCTATAGACTATTTTAGGAAAGTATTTACCAAGCTTTTGTCCTATATTTACATCAAAGTTCAATGTTTCCCAAAATTTAAGAATAACCTCTGAGATGGTACTGGCATCCAAGTTATATGTAGTAATGAAACACAACTCATACCTCTCAGTGGCTGACCTGTTCCTTCTAGTCAACTCATGTTGCACAACATCCTGTTCTACAACTAGTGGTTCAGCCACTTCTCCCACAGTATCCCTTAAAATGGGTTTGTATACCCCCTTCTTATGCTTATCCACCACTTCCTTAGTTATTTTATCCAGGAATTCTGCTGGCTATCCCCTTTTGGAGAACATATCACAAATTGTAAGTATGGTTATTGTGCAAGTATTACTTTAACAAAGTGTTTTTAAGTTAATTAATTGTATGGTCTTACTGTGCTTCATAAGGTGCTGGGTGACATGTTTGGCAGCTGTTAGGGGATTTCCATTCTGTTACATCACTGCAGTCATACCTCTACACTGTCCAGAGGCTTAGACCCTGTCCAGATGCATGGCTCATATGTTTGGTCTGTTCCCCAGACAGTTGTTGTCCTTGCCTAATCTGTAAGATATTCTGGGGAATGCAGTCAGTAAATGATAACATCCATTGATGTTACTGACTTTACATCCCTCCAAAAAGATATGTTACAACAAAGCCAGTAACACCAGCAACTGTCTACATTTATCACAGCAATATGTTCAATATACCCCTGTGTTCGGGCCTCTGTCCCCCAAAAGGACATTTTAAACCCCATGGTAGTAGAGGTGGTGTGTGTTATTGTAAGTATGGTTATTGTGCAAGTATTACTTTAACAAAGTGTTTTTAAGTTAATTAATTGTCTGACATCATTAATTTGTAACAAGGGTATTTAAGGGGCTGGGTTGTTTTTGTATTACTGTTCTAAAGAAGTCCCTACCAAGGGATGAAAGCGCTTAACCAGAAATAAATTCAATCTTCTTGACTTGTGGCTGGTGTCCGAGTGCTGGTTCTGCTGGTTTTGAGTTCAACACACACGTATGCAACAGTACTTTACTATAGAAATACCATGTATAGGTCTTTCACATTTCTGAGACAACCAAGTGTATCATAGTTGTATTCACAAGTAAGATATGGATATGTACGACATCGCAGTAGCCGGCCTAGCATTGTCACAGTCAGTATTGTTCAACACACACTGCAGTAGTAGTCATATGTGAGCCATCTTTTCCTGGGGTGACTCAGGGGCCTGACCTATGATCTATGTCACTGCAGACAGACCCAGATGCTATGGCCATAGGTTCTGATCAGAAATATATCAGTACAGCAAGTTTTGTTGAGACATATATTTTACAGTTCCTATTTCCCATTCTTACATACCCCCACTGCAGTCCATTACATTTTTACTTGTTTGACATACCTGTTTGCTTTATTAAAGTGCAAGTGGTTATGGCCTGCTTGGTTTTTCTTTTTCTTTTTGTTGTTTCTCTCTCTCTGGGTGGCCGTGGTGGTGCAGCAGTTAGCATTGCTGCCTCATAGCAAGAGGTTCTCAGCTGGGATGCCTTCTGTGTGGAGTCTTCATGTCCTCCCTGTGGTCACGTGGGTTTCCTCTGTGTGCTCTGGTTTCCTCCCACATCCCAAAAACATGCTGTAGGTCAATTAAACACTCTAAATTGGCCCTAGGCATGAGTGCGTGTGCCTTCTGTGGAAGGTTGGGCACCAGGCTGGCAACGTGACACTGTAAAACTCCACTGCCAATCATGAGCGGATAGGTGATCCACTGTGGCAACCCCTAACTGGGAAAAGCTGAAAGAAGAAGAAGTTGTTTCTCTCTCTCTCAAGGATGTTGGGTGTACATCTGTTTTGCATAGGCAGCAGCTTGCCTTTTGTAGGTAATGCTCATGAGCAGCTGATGGCCTGTGCACCAGTTGGTGTCCCCCCACTTGATAATTGCATGCAGGACATCTGTGTTGTTATTCATATAGCCAATGGCATGGCAACTCACTCCTATCATTGAGTACATCATGTGAGCATTGGCCTTTTTCCTTGCCAGTGAAGAAGACTTCATGGAGGTATGTGAACAGCAACATCACAGAGGGTATTTGGAAATACCTCTTACAACCAAAACTGTGGAGACAGGCCAACAGAATGGGGGAGAATGTTCCAGACATATGGAGAGAATGTAAGTATTGCTGTTATACATTTGGATTAATGCTAGTCTAACAAGGTTTGTGTGGACATGGAGTTCCTTGGTGATTTTAACTCTGATAGTGTTGTGTGTTTTCACATAACTCATCACCTGTAGGGCTATCCACAGAATGGCCAGAATTTGGACTCCTATGTTTGGTGTGTTCCTCAGACATCTTTTGCCTTTGGAAAATCAGTAGCCTACTCTGGGGATTGCAGTCAGTAACTGCTAACATCCATTTGTGTTTCTGACCTCATATCTCTCAGAAAAGATATGTTACAACTAACCTTGTTACAACAGCAACATTCGCAGTTTATAAAAGCAATATTTCAAATATGCCCCTGTTTTAGGGTCTCTGTCCCACAATTATGTCAGGCTTTGTCCAGATGTCATGCAGTAAGAGGTTGATAGGTATGGTATATGATTATTTAGTGCCTACATTCCTGACATTATCTCAGTGATGAATCAGACTGCCAGACATGTTATGTGGAAGAGGCCTTATATATGAGGGGAAAGCCTGGGCATTCTGTGGGACTCTATATAGTTGAGAGGTCTGTGTATTTCTGGCAATTGTTAACAGACTTTCAGGATTGTGTAGCAGTGTATTGTCAATGTTATTTGGCCTTTGTAGGGAGGGGCATGGATGTATGTGTTATGGCTCCTTTTCTAGCTGTCTGTGCATGCTGCTCCTGTTTTTGGTTGTCTATTGGCTGTATATGCTTATAGGGACAGACTGAGACATGTCCCATACCACAGTCAGGCATCATAGTACACTGTGAATTGGGCCAGTATATGTAGGGGTAGTGTATGAGTGACAAGCATGTTGAGATGGTTTTGTTCACACATTCCTTATACTGTACTGTTCCTTTGTCTTACTAGTATGTGACAGTGACTGTGGTTGAATTGGTTGTGGGTATGCACTATCACACTGGTGTCTGTTTTTCAGTGCTGTGACATCCCTGTAGTGCCTGATATATTTGCCAATAGATGTGTAATTCCCCCTAGCAGATTTGGGCTAGTGTTGGGTCAGTCTGACTGTATTTTGGACAGTGCTTGGTGACATGCTTAGCAGCTGAGTGTAGTTTCCCTAATGTGATGTTATGTCCAGATATTTGTAGGACATAGTGTTGCCTGGCCCCCATAAGTGTTGTGTATTTCTGACACAGCAGTAAGCTGATGTGAGGACTTCAGACACTAACTAGTGGGAAGTAATTGAGTGTTGGACTTGTGCTATTTCAGTCAATATATGTTAGGACAGGCATGAGGGTGTTACTGCAGCACCTGTGTCAGCTTATCTACTCCAGTATTTCAGATATGTCCCTATTTCCATGGCTTTCTCCCCCTACTTTGTCAGGCCTGACCAAAGTTCATTGCACCAAGGGGTTATTAGCCTACCTCAGGACTGTCTGGATTGTTGTTGTATGTCCAAGTTTTTTGCTCATATTTCTGGTCTGTTCCACAGATGCATTATTTTTATACCCCTGGTAACTCACTGTGAGGATCTGAGGATTTCTGACAGTAAATGATGACATACATTTCATTTTCAGAACTCACATCCTTCAGAACATGTATGCTGAAACAAACCCTATCACTCTGGCAACATTCTACATTTATAACAGTGATATTTAAAATATGTCCCTAGTTTTGTCCCATTGCCCCCCCCCCCCATTTGGAGAGACTTGGGCCAGATTTCATGCAGTAAGGGGTTGGTAGGTATGGTTCTGAGGTATGGCTCCACTACATGTTATGAGCATCTCTCTCTCTCTCTCTCTTATATATATATATATATATATATATATATATATATATATATATATATATATATATATATATATTATACATATATGTCTACTGGGTCTACTTCACATAATCAAACGGCTTTCATATGGCCAAGACCATATGATCGAATATTTGAATGTTCAAAAATGTGAAAAAAAAACAGTGATAGCAGGGGGGCAAGCCCCCCCCCCGCACCCCCAACACCCCCTGCTATTTAAATATGCCAACTCTGAGATCACACTACATTGTGGTAAAGGAAAATCTTCCTGTTCCGCACTCTATGGAAATCCCCATTCAGACCATTCAAACTTTTAAAAGTTCGATCATATTGTCTTGGCCATATGAAAGTCGAGCTTTAAAAGTTTGACCTTCTTTTTTATATGCATAGTTGTGTGTGTGTGTGTCTGTGTATGTATATAAATACAAGGCCTGACTGATTCTACAGAATCTTTTCCCTACTATTGAATGAGCATATGTTGCAAAAAGCATCAGTAATCCCTATAGCTCAAATGGTGCAGTGGTATATTGCTTTGACTATGGTATACAGGGTCCTGGGTTCAAGTTCTAGCATCCCTGGCAATTTTGTTGCTCTTACAACCGCTTACTCATGCTTATACCCACACTAATTATTTTAAAGAAAAGAGAAAGGGGTGATAGGAAAGTTGTAGAAAAGGGGCATGCAGAGGGAAGAACAATATGGAAGATATCTAAGGATGTGCAGGATGGATGTACAGAAGGTCCATTGCTGGCCATTTTTATACAGCGACATCTGTTCATTTGTACAGACGTTGGAGGTGAATTTGGACACTCGAACCCCAGAGAGAGGGGTAAGGACAACAGAAATGTGTTGTAAGAACTGCAAAGCATAGCTGACCATTGCCAACCATTGCTTACAGTTCATTCTCATAATATACCATACTAATGACTTCATTTTGTAAGTATATATGATTTCCCTTACATGACATAGCTGTATGTGCTTTCATTACAGTAAGAAGGGGTGTAACTATACTGTATGGGGCACGTGTATACATGGGTGTTTTCACATGTTATATGCATTCATACATCCATTTTACACCAGCTACACTACCCTGCATGACAAAAATAACTTACCACATATTTTAATATGAATATAGCACTTTTAACACTACTTTCACACGTAAACTTGGATTGCCTGTTGTATTACTTGAACCATGTACACTGCATGCAAAGTTGGGACTCTGACCACTACACTATTTTGGTTTGGAGATTTGAGCTGTATATTTTTATTTATTGGCTATTGGCTATTAATATTATATTACTATATTAAATGGAGCATATTGGGGCTTTCGGCCATGTCATTGATGACTGCTGTCATGACATTATGGCATACATTTCAGTTTCAGACTTGTATCCTTCTGAACATTAATACTAATGCATAACCTGTTTTCTATCAACCTTCTATCTATCCTCTGTGCAGATGGGATGACACCGGTGCTCAGGCTGTGGTTGACTACACTGTAGAATGGGTCTACGAGCCCATGCCTGTTCATGTTGGATTAAGCCAGGGATAGTATCAGACCTATGGAGATGTCTGTGTGTTGCCTTGGAGGGGGCATTACAGACTTGCTTCCTGATCATGAGGAGAGAAGGGCAGGTGCTGTACATAGACATGTGTTCCTATGGGGGGACAGGGGGTGATATTTACACTTCACTTGTCTGCATCTGGGTTGCCTATATCCATGGCATATGTGTATGTGGTGCTACTGACCTCCACTACAGAGCAGATATGTGTGTTGCCTCTGGAATTGCAGACACACATCTGGAAGGCCTAGTGATTGGCCTTGATGGAATCTCCAGTTTATAGTCAAAGACAGCCTTAGGGTAGGGTAATCACCTGTGACCTTATTTGCTTGTGCAGAACAAGGTGACATGGCTTCCAATGAGGCACCTCTTCCTTCTTGGCCCATCCTGTGATTATTTCCACCTATGATGATAGTTATGTATTGCTGCTGTCCACCACAGGTGTTCAGCCTACCTTGAGAGGGTTGATGCTGTCCTGTCTGGTATTGCTGAGGCCATAAAGCTATGTAGGTGCCCACATAGTATTGTGGTGTGGGCCTGGACACTGCTGTTAGTTTCAACACCCTTCATGTGGGCCTTGCCCATTTTCTTTGCCTGTGTGGGGGACATTGTGGAGGTGTGGGGGCTACAGCTTCACAGACAGTAGGTGGAAATACCTCACAGGACAGGACATGTGGAGACAGGCCAACAACATGGAGGACAAAGCTCCAGAATTGGGTACAGATTGCATGTGATTAGTGCTGTTATACACATAGATGGTTGCTAGATTGACAGGGTTAGTCTGGACATACATTTAATGGGTGACTTGACATCTGACAGTATGCCTCTGACATACCTCTCAACTCGCATGTTGTGCACAGACTGACCAGATGTTTGCCTGTTATGCTTGGTCTGTTCCTCAAACAATGTCTGTTTTTGTGGGGTTGGTAGGATAATGTGAGGATTGTCATCAGTAACTGTTGACACCCATTGGCGTTCCAGACATCATATCCTTCTGGGATGTTATATTACAAAAATATGTGTAACACCAGCTGCTATTTCAGTTTGTAACACCATTATGTGTGATATGTCCCTCTTTCCAGCCCTCTGTCCCACAAGTACTTCATGCATTGTCCAGATGTCTTACACTACGAGGTGCAGAGGTATGGTATATCGTTAATTACCAAGTGCACTCCAGTTATCATACCAATGACCTGGCAGACTCCTGGCCATGGTATGCACCAGTGGCCAGGATTATGGTTCCACACTCTGGTAATTCTGTGAAAATCTGTACATATGACAGTTATTGTCTGTCTGGCCATTGTGAACAGACTGCCAAGATTGTCTAGCAGTGTTGTGTGTAGATGTTTGTTGGGCTGGGTAGGGAAAGTAGAAGATGTGAGTGCCATACATCCTTTACCTATCTGACTCTGCATACTGCTACAGCTGCTGGCGGTCTATCATGTCTGTATGCTTGTAGGGGATGACTGTGAAATGTCCTGTAACACCTCAGGATTCCCAGTACACTGTGAATTGGGCCAGTATATGTTGGTGAAGTGTGTGACTGGCAATTAGGACATGTTTGTTCAGACAGTAATTCTACTCTAGAGTTCATTTTGGGTACTGGTATGTTGCTGTGACTGTGGTGAAAATATTTTTCTCTGGACATTTTTGTACCACTCTCTGCTTTTCACTACAGTTCCATCCCTATAGTGCATGCTATATTTGGATATTCATGGGTAATTGCCCAGAGGTGATGTGGGGGAGTGTCATGTTGGTTTTACTGTGCTTCATAAGGTGCAGGGTGATATGTTTGGCAGCTGTCAGGGGATTTCCATTCTGTTACATCACTGCGGTCATACCTCTACACTGTCCAGATATGTGGCTCATATGTTTGGTATGTTCCCCAGACAGTTGTTGTCCTTGGCTAATCAGTAGGATACTCTGGGGAATGCCATCAGTAAATGATAACATCCATTGGTGTTACTGACTTTACATCCCTCCAAAAAGATATGTTACAACAAAGCCGGTAACACCAGCAACTGTCTACATTTATCACAGCAATATGTCCAATATACCCCTGTGTTCGGGCCTCTGTCCCCCAATTATGTCAGGCTTTGCCCAGATGTCATGCACTAAGAGGATCAAAGGTATGTAGTATCATTATTTATTGCCCTCATTCCTACCATCCCAGTGATGTCATAGACCCCCAGACATGTAACAAGGAAGCGGTCATATATATGTCCTGTGCCTATACATTCTGTGGGAAACTGTACATTTGACAGGTTTGTGTATGTCTACTTACTGTTAAAAGACTGTCAGGATTGTGTAGCTGTGTAGTGTGTACATGTTATTTTGGCTGTGTAGGGAGGGGCTACATGTGAGTGTCATGGGCTCTTTCTATCTGACTGTGCATGCTGCTCCAGTCTCTGGTTCCCTATTGCCTGTATATGTTTGTACATGCAGACTGTGACATGTCCCATAACACCTCATGATTCCCACTGCACTGTGACTTGGGGCAGTATATGTAAGGGTAATGAGTGAGTGGTAAACAGTATTTTGTTGTTCACGCAGTCATTATACTGTAGTGTTCAGTTTGCTTACTGTTATGTCGCTGTGGCTGTGGTGCAATTGTTTGGAGGTATGCACATTCCCACCAGTGTCTTTTTTCCATTAGTGTTACATCCCTGTAGTGCCTGTTATATTTGATAATGCATGTGTACAGCCCCAGAGCTGGACTTGAGTAGTGTTATGTCAGTCCGATTGTAGTTTGCGCATTGCTTGGTAGCTCAGTGTAGTTTCCCTACTGTTGTGTTATGTCCACATATTTGTAGGATGTCCAGGTGTCTGGCCGATGTCTTTGGTCTGGTCCACATAACTGTTGTGTATTCCTGACACATCAGTGTGATGATGTGGGGACTGAGGTCGCTAACTAATGAGAAGCAATTGAATCCAGGAATTTTGATATTTCAGGCGATATATGTTAGGACATACAGTTTTACTACATCAACTTTCTCAGCTTATCTACTGACGTATTTTGAATATGTGCCTATTTTCATGCCTTTGTCCTCCCACTTTGTCAGGCTTGGTCCAGATTCATTGGACTAAGGGGTTATGAGCATACCTCTCCACTGCCAGGATTTTCACAGAATGTCCGGATGTTTGACCCATACTTTTGTTCAGTTCCACAGTTTATTTGCATTTGTCCGGTAAATCACGGTGATGATCCAAGGATATATGTCAGTAAATAATGACATAACATTTCAGTTTCCATCCTCATATCCTTCAGTAATTATCTGCTTTAACCCACCCTGTTGCTGTAGCAAATGTCATTTGTAGCAGCAATATTTGAAATATATCCCTATATGTGCCCCACCCCCCCTTTTACAGCCTTTGTACAGGTATCCTCCACTAACAGGTTGAGAGGGGTGGTTCTGAGGTATAACTTCACTGTATGTTATATAGCTACATATATATAGATATATTTTTCTTCCTTTATATTTTTATATATGTATATCTATATTATGACTCTACTTTTTCATATATATGTTTCATCAGACACACACACACGCATGCACGTACACACACACACACACACATATATATATATATATATATATATATATATATATATATATATATATATATATATATATATATATATATATATATATATGTGTGTGTGTGTGTGTGCATGTCTATATACAACAAGTGACTGGTTCCACAAAGCTTTCTCCCTAATGCTGTATGCTTCTATTGCATGATATGTTTGAAAAAGCAACATTATTTTCTACAGCTCAGATGGTGTAGTGGTACATTCTTCTGACTATAGTGTTCAGTATCATGGTTTTGAAACTTGGGACTGTTTTTTTTTTTCATTAGTGTTAAATGATCAGAATGCATTGATATGTTTGTTAAAGCATTGCAGTTTCTCACAACATAGATGGTGTAGTGGCATTTTGTTGTGGTGATTGCAGAGAACAGCATCCCGGGTTCAAGACTTGGCAGGCCTGACTATTTTGTTGCTGAGCAAAACAAGGTCTGATGGATACAGAGTGATTAAGGCACGTTTAAGCATATTATAATTATAAATTTTCATTATAAAATAATATTTATATACATGTTATAATTTTACAATTACCTTCCATAACATCCCTTTATGTGTTTTCATTAAATTATATTCATGTGTGACTGTGCTGTACTGTATGGGACACTTATGTTTATATGGGGGTTTCACATTTTTTCTACACTGACATCTCACTTTTGGAACTGCTACAATACCCTGGTTGACAACAAAAAGTTGCTACATAATTTAAGTTTACTAAAATAATTTTAACACTACTTTCACATAGGAAAATAAGTTTCCTGTCTTGAGACTCAAATGGTGAACATCTGTATACAATGCCACAACTCTAACCACTACACTACCTTGGCTTGGAATTTTCACCAGTCTATTTGCATTTAGCTCCTATGGGATGTTTAAGCTATGCTAAGCAGACAGCCATAACGTGTATGCCCACTTAGCTACACTTAAACATTCTCTAGGCTAGTGGAAAAATAGTTATAATTTTATTATTATATTATTAGGTTATATGGGTTTATATTGTAGTGTTCTGACAATTACTTGGGACTGCAGTCGTGAAATACTGGCATTGATTTGGCTTTCAGGCTTCTATCCCTCAGGGACTCCTGCTAATACATATCCTGTTATCTATCAACTTTCTAAGTGTGTGAGGACAATTTTTCAGGTATGTCCCTAATGTAGTTTTATTCCCCCCATCATTTTTGACTTTGTTATCATGAACTGCTTGCTCTGAGGGAATGTTGCCATACATTTGCTTTCAGACTTCTACCCTTACGTGATTCATGCTGCTGCATGACCTGTTCTCTATCAACTTTCTATGTTTGTGGGGCGTGCTTGTGCTTTTTCACTTTTGGGGGATTTATCCCCCATTATGTGTCCATTTGCACAGATTTCCTGATTTACCAGGTTGCAAAAGTGTTGTACGGCAGTTTAGCAATGCAGGGGGTGTGTCACATTACCTGTAACACACCCCCTGGATTGCTTCCTTATTGCCGTTTTTATTTCAGTGTCCGCGGACATTGAAATTATCTTTTTTCATTTCAGTGTCTGTGGACACTGAAATACTGGCATAATATTAGAGCAAAGCTCTAACATTATGCCAGTTTGGCTTAGAAAATGCGGTATGGCACTTTTTGAGTGCAGGGGGCATGTTTAGTGTATGTGCACTACTTGGACACACCCCCTGCACCCGTTCACGGTTCGTGTCTGTGTAGATTAAATAGCAGTGTGCCTTCATGCATGTGCAAGGCTTGCTGCTTTTCTAAATAGACACGAACCATTCATTACAAGAATAGTTTTATTCTTGCATGGAGCTTCTTGAATCCAGGGGAGTGTCTTTGTGTGTTATTTATTAAGCATCCTGAAATTATGTGTCAGACTGGTGGAATATCTGCCCAAATGATGAACTATATCTTTTGAAATAAAGAAATGTATTTGCTTTCAAACGTTTCTGTATTTGGACCTATGGATTATGATTCTCAGTGGGAATATAGCTCAGTTGCAGCCACTAGGGTTACACAATTTTCAAGGCAATTTTCCAGAAGAGTGAATGCTTTAGATTCAGAACTTTGTGTCATTCCTCAATATAATTTGCAATATTAGTTCAGATTACTGGGGAAGAAGCCTAAAGGAGAAAGATAAAATTGTACCTGTCAAAGATAATTTAATAACTATTGTTAGTTCAGCTCAACTTGTCATTTATCAGATATTTGCTTTTTATAAGAGTACAAGGTCCTATAGAGTCTACTCACATGTTTGTTAATGAGCAAATGAAAATACCCAAGGAATGTGAGTTTGTTGAGCCACTCAACTTTCTAAAACTAGTTAGAATAAGGACTGAACAAAAAGCCAGCCTTTTGAGATACAGACTAGACCTTAAGAATAAACTGTGAATGTGTGCATATCAAATGAAAATGCTATGCCATGAATAAGATCATTAAATTATGAAAGCAGGATATGTATAAAATAAAATTATATTCAAAGTATAGGGTAAAAAGACATGGTGCATTGCAAAAGTAATGAGTATAGAAAAATTCAGCCATATGGCAATACACTGTGAAAAAGATGGAGACCAGAGGAAATGCTATATAATTTTAACTGAAATTTGCTGTAGATATGGGTATAAGTATGATCTAGACATTTGCTTTTTTTCCCTCCAGAATCTGTGCTAGAAAAAGACATTCCTCTAAAACCGGTTAATACCAAAAACTGTGCACATTATTCAACAGAAATACAAAAATGAACTGTGTGCGAACTCTTTTGAGTTAAAATATACTATGAAATCTGAAAATGTCACTGAAACACCGAATCAGGAGTAGTGGTCAAACAGTTCAAAAGAAGTGTTGAAAATCAATAGACAGATGGTAGAATGTTAAACTACATCCAGGTGCACAATACAGCATCTTGTCAGATACACTTAAAACTTTGGATTGCAAATTACTTAATAGAAAGCAATAGATACATTCTCAACCTGTTCTGGGTATTGGTTGGTACTACTAAATCAAAAATCAAAAACTGCTGACTTGCATATGCACATGCAGTTAAATATGATATGCACCCAATTGTTTGGACTGTGTGGCTTGTGGAAAGCGAGAAATGGTAAAAAAGAATTCACAGAATAAAAGTAGAGCTTGCATGTGTTCAAGACCAATCATATTGTCCCGGGGACATTTTAGTTACTGCAGAGAACCATATCAATGACATGCAGTTTGACTATACTGACTTATTTATAAGCTTGGGAAATCTGACAGTGAAATACTATACATAAATAAAATTTGAAACTATACTAGTGATACATTTTCCCAGAAAAATATCTGTAATACTCCAAAGTAAAGTTGGCAGTGTCTAATGAGTACAAAAAAATCTAAATATCATTCAGACACAAACAGAGCCAACAGAATCGTTGAATAGTATGGCTTCTGTTGCAATGAAAAAAAAATCACGTGTATTCATCTGCAATTTTAAAACCAGCATTACCAATTACTTAAACTTGGACAACAACAGAAAAAAAGCGTTCAGTTCAAGTACGAAATGCAAACAGCGATCGCAGAATGCTGAAAAACGCTAGTCTACTCACAGCCACAAAAATCCAAAAACTGGGGATGAATATTGTCCAAACTCCACGAGTAGTATAAAAAATAGATTTAATGCAAAGTAGTAAGAACCATATGTTGAGCGCTTTCACCCACTAACCGTGGGCTTCATCAGAACTCGTGGAGTTTGGACAATATTCATCCCCAGTTTTTGGATTTTTGTGGCTGTAATTACTTAAACTTGAAAACTGAGTCTCAAGAATGTGAAATGCTAAGGTATTCTCAGTACTAAATACAAATCAGGATTTCTTGGAAATAAGATTAGATGGGCAAAGATTTAAAATTTTCATATTTAATGCTCCATTTGAAAGGTGCATATACTTTAGAAGTGTGCTTGCTTTTTTTGTCAGCACCAGAGGCGTTGGAAAGAATTATTGTTAAAGTAATTGAATGCTTTTTTGCTGTTATAAACATAACTGATGATTTATTACTATATGGCAGATAGAGAAGGAGTATGGCAAGAACAGACTGATACAACTGCTGAACAAATTAAGCCATATAAGAAAAACTGTAAGATCAAAAAGAAAAGTCTGGGTTACATACATTGTAATCTAATGTCAGAAGCTTTGAAATCTGATCCAGAAAAAAAATCTGATAAGCTATGCAAATGCCAAGGCCAGAA
Organism: Protopterus annectens; assembly: GCF_019279795.1. Taxonomy (NCBI): domain Eukaryota; kingdom Metazoa; phylum Chordata; order Ceratodontiformes; family Protopteridae; genus Protopterus; species Protopterus annectens. Next base: position 607,535,839 of record NC_056726.1, read on the forward strand.
GAAAAGCAGACATTGCAAAGGTTTCTAGGTATGGTACATAATTCTGCAAAGTTTGTGCCTAATATCTTTGAAATAAATATGTCTCTAAGAAAGCTGTTAGAGCAAGATGCAGCCTGGGAATAATCTGAGAATGATGACAGGAACAGGAAAAGAATATTGAGATACAAAGGACTAGTTTTAGATGTTCCAACATTAATATATCATTATGTGCATAAGCCAGTTATGTTGCAAGTAGATGCTAGTCAGTACTGTATTGGAGCTATGAACCTAAAAGAAAATATCCAGTTGCCTATGGGTGACGTCTCTGAATGCAAACAAATGTTATTAACCCCATATAAGAAATGTAAATAATGCAAATATTGTATATAGCATTCTAGACAGCAATAATGTGCAGTGATATTAACTTTAATAAATGTCAATAACTCAGTCACAGAGCTTACTAAGCATACACATAAGTATACGTACCTACATTTTCTGACTGATAAACTATGCTACTTGCTTTATATTTTTGTGTTAAGTAAGTTAGATATGTAGTCGCTGACCTGCAGAATCATCAGTATTGATTTAATTGCACTATCTCTATCAACTTTGGATTCATCACATTGTTTTCTTTAATTGTACAACTTCTATCAGCTCTGGATAGTTAGTTATATTTGACCAGCTTCTGTATATTATGTAAAACTATTTGGATGTCTTCATTATAGATGTGTATATAACTGCTGAACATGTACATTATTAATATGTATGTAACCTTAGCTCTGTCAGTCTCAGTAAAACTGTGGTTGTTCATAGGTTTATAGGTGTGTACTAGGCTAATGGCCCTGGAGCCTTTAAAGCCTAGCCCATAGGATTACTCTGGCATCATGCTACCCGACCTTAGTTCCCAGTGCCTCTGTTGAGTAAAGCCACTGGAGTGATCCCTGGGGTGAATTTTCTATTTCCCATCCATTCATCAAGATTTATCTTGAAGAGGGCCAGTGAGGTACTCTGCTTGACATGTATGGAAAGTCTATTCCATAGCATGGGCAGTCACTGGGTTACAAACCTGTCCCTCCAGCATGTTCTGTTGATTGTGGTAATGAGGCTGAGGTCTCTGGAGCGTGCGGTGAGGAGGTATTGGGATTTCTTTAGATGTAGCATTTCTAACAGAGCTGGGGCAGACATGGCTTTGTAAACCAAGCAGAGATCGCCTCTAAGTAGGTGATATGAGACAGAGAATAGTTGGAATTTTTTTAGTCTGTCCATATAGGACAAATGTTTAAGGCCTAGGATCCTCTTTGTGAGGTACTTTTGTGGCCTCTCCAGTTGTTGCAGGTGTTTAGTGAGGTACATGCCAAATGGGGCATTATACTCAATGATTGGCCTAATGAAGGAAGAGTAGAGGGAGACAATGACCTCTTTCTTCTTGGATATAAAACCCTTAGTAATGAGATGTGCCACATAGAAAGACTTTCTGACCACGGTGGCAATGTGGTGGTCAAAAGAGAGGTTGCTGTCAACCTGTGTTCCTAGATCTGTTATAACACCTTCTGTGTTCAGTGGAGTACCATCGATGTGGTAATTCATGGGAACCTGTTTTTTCCCAAAGGGGATGATGACACATTTTTTGGCATTGAGCTTAAGGCCATGGTTCTAACACCAGTCATTGGTCTTTGTGAGCCCTTTATGTAGGATGTCAACATCACTCAGGGAGTAAATAATAGCTCCCAACTTGCAATCGTCTGCAAACTTTGTCAGCCAGAGTCCCTTCGTGTTGGCCTGAATGTCAGAGAAGTAGATACCAAACAGGAGAGGACCCAGGACTGAACCCTGTGGGACTCCACTCGTGATTGGTTGGCATTCTGACTTGGAGTCAGCTACTTTCACACTGTGGGTTCTACCTGTGAGCCAGTTTGCAATCCACCTAGTGATATAGGTGTTGATGCCTAGCTTGAGTGGGGAATAGTATCAAAGGCCTTGGCCAGATCAAGATAGGCTGTATGAACCATCTTGCCTTCATCCACGGCTCTGGTGACTAACATATAAGTTGACCAAGTTGAGCAGGCATGATCTACCCTTCACAAAACCAAACTGTGTGGGATCCAGAGTTTGGAGATTCCCTATATCCTTGTTTATTAAGTCCATGATGATGCATTTCATAGCTTTGCATATCAGACTTGTCAGGATAATGGGGCTATAGTTCCCAGGGTCTGTAGTCACTCCTCCTTTGTGGAGAGGGATGACTGTAGCAGTGCACCAGTCAGTAGGGACAAAGCCTGAGATGAGGCTGTGATTGAACAGGGCACACAGGTGAGGTGCCAGTTCACTCTGTAGTTCATGTAGAACACAGCCAGGGATATTGTCAGGTCCCATAGAAGCTGTATTCTTGGCTTTGGACAGTGCTGTTTTAACCTGTGCAGCAGTAATACTGGGTGCCTGGCAATCTACTGGTATTGTGACTGGTCCTGGGGGGCGGGTAAAGTTGGCACTGAATCTGTCAGCCAGTATATTGGCAATATCTGTTGGCTTGGTATAGGAGGTACCATTCTGCAGTAGCTCAGAGCAAATCTGGGTATTGCCGTGGAGAGTCTTTACATAACTATAGAAGGCCTTGTGGTTGTCTTTACTATCTGCTGCAATTCTATTTACATAGCTACCTTTAGAGGATTTGATGAGGGATCTAAACTTTTTGTTGAGGCTGATAAGGGAGTTTTTCCAGTCTTGGGATTTCACCTTATTCCGCATCAGTTTCCTCCTTCTGTTGTAGAGTTTGTTTATGACAGGGGACCACCAGATTGGCTTCTTTCTTTTGGAGGAGAGCATCTTGTCAATATTATTTTACTATTGCCATGTTGGCCTGGGTCAAAGCTGTAAATAGTCTTTGGGCCAGTTGACTAACACAGTAACAAAGATAAATACAAAAATAAATATTTACATAAACAAACAAAAGCATTTTTTTATGCAAGAAAAGATGTGTTCAAACAGAAATAAACTGTTAACAATGGTGTATGGTAGTGTGAAACTCCATGAATACATCTATTCATATAGAATTCATATAGATGTTCATATAGAAACAGATCACAAAACCTTGTAAACCATATTCACAAAGTCCTTGTACAGGGCACTGCTGAGATTGCAGTAGTTGTTACATCACATACAAAATAATGATCTGAAAATGATATAGGGATGAGGCAGGGAACCACACATAAAGTTATAGTGAGTAAAGCATATTTACCATAAAAGTATGAACTGCTAAAAGAAGTAAACATTCCCTGGGATTCATGAAGGCCGATTTTCCATGCAGGAACAGTGTAGGGGCTCCTGCATGGAAAATGGCCGCTGAGCGATCCAGGATAGTGCCGATTTCACATGCACGAGCGGTCCTACACTGTTCCTGCATGGAAAACTGGCAAATATGCAAATCACCTCATTTGGTGGTGAAAACCATGCAAATGTGGTGATTTTGCGATCCAGCAAGCTGCCAGGTCTCTGTGCTAAAACAGTGTCATTGCAGAAATGTATTCGGCTAGTAACTGAATACATTTCTGCATGTGACAAAATGGAGGCATGACAGCTCATGTAAAAGCAAGTATTATGTTCAATACACATGCCAATGGCCAAATATAAGGCCACTGGCATTAAAAACAGTTTACTTTTTTTAAATTAAGCTTTTTTTTTGGCCGATCTCGGACATTTAAGCTTAGGGCAGTGGTGCGCAAACGGGATTGTGCCGAAAATAAAATAAAAATGAGAAAAGCCAATTTTAAGTTAATTCTGCATTTTGCCATTATAGTCAATGGCATGCAGAATGTAAACAATACCAGGGAGCACTGGTTGTCAAAGGGAAAGGGTCTGTTTTAGTGCAGTAACTAATGACCTACACACTGGGGTATGCAAATGAGGGGAGTTAAACTGAATCACAGATTTCTTCAAAGTGTCAGCTTGTACCTAACTGTGTAGGTACAGCAATACAAAAGTACACGTCTAAGAGCTGGATGACTTCATAAGGGGGCGTGTAATACTTGCTGTAAGCTCATTGGAGCTCTGTGGCCCGTGTTTACCCTTAGCTAAGCACAGCTAAGTAAGGGGGAGTGTCACATGTGCCTGAGCAGTGTGTACATAGCCTAAACGGGTCTGTGCGCCACACACTGGGTTTTAAACATAAACAAAAAAAAAAAAGAGGAAATGGCAGCGCTGTTTACATTTCAGCACTGGGTATGCACGGCGTGCCTCAAGGCTTAAATAGGGAGGAACTGGGTAGGGGAAATAGCAGTAGGAAGACAATACAGGAGAACTATCATAACTGGCAGGTGGAATGTATCAGAATCAGCCAAGTACACATGCAGCAGCCCAGCACACTACTATAAACTATGCAAACACCTTTTAGACTGGATGTAGGGAAAACAGCAGTAGGAAGGCAATCTAGGAGAACTTGCATAGCTGGCAGGTGGAATGCATCAGAATCAGCCAAATACACATGCAGCAACCCAGCACACTACTATAAACTATGTAAACACCCTACAGACTGTTTTTCCCCACAAACTCTACATCACCAGTGTACACAGATGGGGGATTTTTAACTGGCAAAACTAACTAAAATGTTAGAGGCTGCTGCTGCTTTACTCCATCAATATGTGCTAGAGACTGAGGATGGTGAGGAGGAGAATGCTGATAACCGACACACAGTGGGGAGGAGGAGAAGAGTGTACAGACCCAGGGTAACCTACCAGGGCCTATATGAGCTGAAGCTAGTGGAGTGCTATAGGGTGGACAGGGACATTCTACAGCAAATCATTGAGCTGTGCCGGCCACGCCTCATGCACAGAACTAATAGAGGGGAACCCATCCCAGTGGATACCAATGTATATCTAGGCTTAAGAATACTAGCCACGGGTACCTGTCAAAGACCAACTGGGGATATCATGGGGGTCTCACAAGCATCAGCATCCAGGGTACTCCACCAGTTCCTGGATGCCATGACACCACATGCCAATGAGCACATTTATTTCCCCACCACCCGTGAGGGGTTGACTAGAAGTATGTGTCTCTTCCACTGTATAGCAGAATACCCTGAGGTAGCTGGTGCCATAGACTGCATGCACATCCACATCATAGCACCACCCGTTGAACGGGGTAGGATCTACATAAACCGCAAGGGCTTCCCCTCCATCAACTGCAAGGTCATGTGCGATGCCCAGGGCATTATCATGAATGTATGTGCTGGCAACCCTGGAAGCTATCACGGCTCTCACATCTGGCATTGCTCACAGGTCTATCAGGTGTTTGCTAGTGAGGATGCTGGCTATGCACTGGAGCCCTGGCTGATGACACCCATCAGAAATGCACACACACCCAAACAAAAATGCCATAATGAGGCACATGCACAAACTAAGATCATTGTAGAGCATGTGTCTGAGATGCTCAAGTCACGGTTCTGCTGCCTTGACATATCCGGTGGAGCCTTGCAGTACTCTCCAGCTCCATGTACACAAATGTTCATGGTATGTGCCATGCTACACAATATGATCCTGCGGAAACAACTGCAGCAAAAACAGCACGGGGCAGGGCCACACAGCCCCCGACCATTGCCAAGGCCAGCGCAGGTACAGAGGAACTCGGAGGAGGAACATCCTGAGCCTGCCCCTGTAGGCAGAAAGAGGCATGCCCAGTATGTCCAGGCCTTGGCAAAGAAGCAATGCATAGCACACTCACTGACACTGTAGGGACCCAGGGACTGATACCTCTCTCTGACTTGCACATACAGTAAAAGGGATCCCAAACATGACACTACCCATGCTTTACCATGTATAGGGAGTGTACTACGTGCATCCAACAGTCAGTCCTCCAGCACTGTCCTCAATACTGGCCCAGCAACAAGGTAAGTCACCCTTCCTTTCACGTACTGAATGGAGTAGTATGTTCTCATAGTTGTATGTATGATATGGATGCAAGCATGCAAGGGAATTGTGTGGCTGAATGGGATAGCAGCAGACAGCTATATGGAACAGCAGGAAATTCACAACAAATACTGGTGTCAACATAATAGGCAGCACTACAGAGGATGTCAACCCGCACCGCAGTACATGTCATGGCCCAAATAACTGTGGGTGTCAATAGGTCACACACATGGATGTCAATGAGGGTCACATACCCACCACCAGCCTCCCACAGTAGGACAGGTGTAGATGACCATACAAAAAGGCTGGGCTAAGGCTCCCAAATGATGGCAGTGGTGAACAACCCCCCACCAGATTCACACAGACCTACTACAACAGGTCTGGCAGTTGCATTCTCGTTCTGAAGGGTAAGAATTCTGAAACTGAAATTTATGCCATTAAGATCTAACTTGTCTACTCTGCTGATATGCCTCCTTTCTGCATGATAGGCCACAATACAATAGGAAATGGAAGCCAACAGAGTAAATGAAATACCAGTACAGTCATTGCAAATGTTTAAAGTCTGCAGGTGTGCACCCCTCCCCCACAATCCCAAGTAGAAATTCAGTAACAGATGGCCTGCAGCACTCTCAAATGACCTACAGTCCTCTGGCAAAGGCCCATGCCTACACATAGTGCCAATGTATGGAATGTCAGGGGGTCCCAGCTAACAATTTTTTACAGTAAACAGAAAACAAATGCAAGGCCATGTTGACAAATGGTAGTAACATGCCTCCCCATGTCCTACTGCAAGGACTGTGTCCCAGGCCATAAATACTACTGGGATAAAGGCCCAACTATAGGGATACCTCTGAGATATTACTTGCATAATGTTAGGAAAAGGAGAGAATAATGGGGGGGGGGTGTGGAAGCATGGATGTCATGGACTATGTGAAGTCTGAAACCCTAATGTCTGCCCATACTACTTCCTGACTGCAAACCTGTTAGAAAAATATGTACTAATGTATATGTTTAGTGCTTATTAGAAGCTAAAAGGGTTAACACATTTCATTCTATTTTATGTACAGCTTAATTCTGTATGAAATTACAAGATGCTTTTTCAAACTGCAGTATGCTTTCTGAAATTGCAAGATGCTCTCTGACCTAGTATTTGCTAGCATAGCAAAATTCATGTTTATGCCTTTTGGAAATCTACTGAGAAGCAGGTGATTATCTGCTAGGTCAGGAAAATAAATGAATAGAACAATACTGTTTTCTATAATGTTATTGAACTTGAACAATCAGCTCTGTTCGTGTTATGAGAACAGCTACAGAAAAGAAAGATACATCAAACAAAGACTGCTTGAAGAAATGAACTATAATCTGTACTTGCTTTGTGCTCAAATTAGCCATAGTACCTTGAATGGTAACATTGCATAGTGAGAAGTTGTATCTGACCGGTGGTCATCAAGGCCACGTTGTTTTTCTTAGGAAGTTTTTTTATAAACTTGATATGCCAGCAGAAAATCATGGACAAACAGCTGCTATGAAATAATATTGAAAGAACTTGTGATTTATTACGTCAGCTTGGTAGGCAACGTCTTGTAAGAAATGTATAAAAATAGCTTCACTTCCTGATTCTAGTTAGACAAACTCTGTATTAGCACGTTTTTGTCTCCTTGCTGCAAGATTAAAGTGCCTTAACCTGAACCTGCCGTGTGTTGATCTTTTTGAAGTTGTTTTTCCTTTGACAGATTGGTCCTTTGGACCAGAAACTCTCACTTCGCCTCAGGTCAGATGGGCCAGGTGGCATGAAACCGTACGGGGAAGAAACCACATCGGTTCTTCTGCTTTGAAAGACCTCCAACTGAATTGTCATTCAAAAGAGGCCAGCCACTTTTCTGATCTGCAACTGGAGGAAGAGTTATCACACGAACCAGAGACGGTCAATCACGGAGGCTCAGGTAAGGTGAGATTTACCTTTTTTTCTGTTTTAGATCAGGGACTTGATTTGAATAATCTGTCAAGAGATTTGTTTTGTACAAGTCAGGGACAGAAAGATTGCAGTCTTGTCATAGATCAGGGAAACAGAATAGGTAAGACAGTTATTCTAGATAAACTGTGAAACAGAAAATCGTGGTACCACATGAAAATAAGAAGGGTTACGTAACATTTTTAACAGTCAGAACAATATGGGTAATAAGTGCACAAAAAGTTCCCAAGATCCACCACTAACCGAAGATGCAAAATATATGCAATTACAGCGTGCCGACAATGTTAGATACTATACAAAATGGGTTAATAAATATGAATTTGATGGCAAATTAGAAAAATCCTCACTTATTAAACTTATCAAACAGCTTAAAACCGACGCAAAAGGTCAGGTAAAAAAGCAACGTCAATTAGGCATTCCTCAGGCACACAGGTGGATTGAGGAAGCAAACCGTAGGGAACAAAAAAGTAATAATCCAGACAATAATTTGGTAATAGCATTAGCCCCTCTGCCCCCTCCACTTCCTGCAGCAGAATATGAAGCGAGTGGACAACCTGGTCCACCTCCGCTATACCCAGCTGTTACCGCAAAGCCAAGATCGTATGTTAGAGATCCCATCGAGACTAGGTCTCGAACACGTAACTTAAGAGGGGATACTGAATTAAACAAAATTTCACGAGCTATGAGTGAAGAAGAGATATGTCCACTCATAGAAGTACCAAATCCTCAGGCAGGACAGGACCCGACTCTCTTAGTATATAGACTGTGGACACCGGAAGACATCCGGAAAGCCACAGAGGGAATTCCCCATCCAAAAGTTAATTTTAGAAAATTCTTAGAAGACTTACAGGGCATGAGGTTAAGTTATCATTTAAATGGAGAAGAAGTAGAAAAAGTAGTTAGACAAATCGTAGATCCAGATTGGCACATGATCAGTGGCAACTGGAATCCCCGTGACACAGAACACAAGCCACTCCCACATAGCAACACAAAACTGGATAACAGAGTGAAAGGTCTAACAGACCGAATCTCTGAGAAGTGGAAGCCTAGGGCAGACTGGACTTGCATTAATCAATGCATTCAACAGGAAGGTGAAACTGTTGACAGATATTATGCTAGATTATTAGAGTGTTTTAATAACCATTGTGGAATGCAGGTACCTGAAGACCAAACACATGATTTCCCATATGAGCAGCAACTAAAGAATGCATTTTTGAAAGGCAGTATTTTGCCTATAAGCAGCTTTATTACAAAGCACATGGTAGACCATCGTACGAGTAGATTACAGTCACTACTTGAATATGCTAGACATGCCGAAAGGCATTTTAACAATAAAAAGAAAAAGAAAGCCCAAGTATTTTCTGTAGAAGATGGAGCAGAATTTTATGTAGTACAGTCTGGAAAAAAGGGCAAGAAAAATGCCCAGGGAAACAAACAATCTGATAAACGATCAGAAGAGGTTGAAGAGAGAAAGAAAAGGGGTGAATGTTTTAAGTGTGGAAAGAAGGGACATTTAGCAAGGGATTGCAAGCAAAACAAGAAGGTAGCCATGGAAGATAAGGAGGGTGAGGACTGACTATATGATAGTCAAGAATCACTAGAAGGGAGTAACCGAGAAAAGACAAATGCAAATGTGATAGAGGGAATAGAGGATGTGATAGAAGAAATAGAGGAAGTACAAGAAATCACAGATGGTGAAGAAAGTGAAATTTTGGACTTAGCATTATTGAGCCTAGAGCTCTATTTAGCAGACACGAAACCGGAAGTTACACTTCTGGTAGAGGGGAGGGAAGTTAAATTCCTGTGTGACTCAGGGGCTTCACGAACCCTGATACATCCTTCCAAACTACTAGAAAATTCAGAATCACTTGATTACATATTAGTGAAAGCAGCTAATGGACAGCTGTATCGGGAGCCACTCTCCCATAACATAGCAATAACTGACCCTGTTTCAGGGATGACCCAGAAAAGCAAAATTGTTGTTTCTGCAAAATGCCCAGTAAACCTTTTGGGCAGAGATCTTATGCAGATATTTGGCATAGCAGTAGTTCCGACTATGCAGGGTATGGAAGCACAGCGACAAATGGATACTTTTGTGGTGCGACCGGAGGGTGAAACATTTTATTGGTACAGCCAAGACTTAGTCACGACTGGTCCAGGGACAGTAACCGAAGAACTGATGAACGTAGCCATCAGTAAGTCTCCTTCCCTTGACACTGATAAACAGCATTTGTTGCACTGTACTCTGTATTATTGTGGCACACCAGGACCTGATAAGGAATATGAGCAAGAACTGTTTAAAAACCATGCAAACAGATTATTATTATGTAATCTGTACTGGGACACAGAAGGGAACAGTGTAGTTAGCTGTTCATTGCCCCAGGAATTCTTTGCACTCTATAAATCTAATCGATTACCACATGTTAGTTTAACTAAGGACAAGAATGTAAAATGGGTAGATCTAGGAGAAAAAGTCACAAAGTGGGAAAAACAAACAGAGTTAGAATTGTCAGAACAGGGAGTACAGAAGCAGAAGTTAAATTGGATAACGCAGACACACCCAGCTGTACACTTGCAGTCTAGCGAGGACAGCTGATTAGCACTCTTACTAGAAGAGGAAGAAAATGCTTTACGGAGCATACCAGAAACTCTCTGGTCAATAGGGAAATCAGATGTAGGACTAATTCGTACAGCAGGACCAGTTACTATTATGCCAAAATCAGCATTTAGACCTCAAAAGAGACAGTATCCCTTAAGAAAGGATGCAGAAGTAGGAATCAAACCTATAATAGCAGCTTTGCTTAAGGAAGGAGTACTGGTAGAATCTTCCGATTCACCATGTAACACACCCTTATTTCCTGTCAGGAAAGCAAACGGAGAATGGCGTATGGTCCAAGATTTACAAGCTGTAAATTATGCAGTAATACCTAGAGCACCTACGGTGCCAGATCCACACACCCTATTGAATGATTTGAAGCCTCAACAGAAGTATTTTTCTGTGGTAGATATTAGCAATGCATTCTTTTCGATACTGATACACCCTGACAGCCAACATTGGTTTGCATTCACATTTCAAGGGAAAAGGTATACATACACGCGACTACCACAGGGGTATTGTGAAAGCCCAACAATATTTGCACAAGAGATGGCAAGCAACTTGGTGGGATTTAGCCCACCAAGAGGCAGCCAAATTTTACTTTATGTAGACGACATCCTGCTGGCAGCCCCCACCCAGCAAGAATGCAGAGAAGATACCATAGCATTACTACAATTTATAGCCACTCAAGGACATAAAGTAAACAAAAACAAATTGCAGCTTTGGAGAAAGCAGGTTAAATACCTGGGATATGTAATATCCAAAGAAGGCAGAACATTAGATGAAGATAGGAAAATAGCAATTTTACAAGCGCCCAATCCGACTACCAAGAAGGAAATGATGTCCTTCCTGGGCACGACTAACTTCTGTCGGAGTTGGATTCCAAACTATGCCTTGGAGTCTGCTCCACTGACCGACTTGATATACAAGAAGCCTATGGCAGCACAAGATTTATTACAATGGACACCAGAAGCAGAATCAGCTTTCTGCAAACTGAAACAATTGATAGCATCCTCATTAGTTTTAGGATTACCAAACTATCATAAACGTTTTTTCCAAACTGTAGATTGTAAGCAAGGTTACATGACATCAGTGTTAACACAGCGACATGGGGATAAGCAACGCCCCATAGCTTATTATTCATCACAGCTGGACCCAGTGGCGTGAGCCCTGCCCCACTGTGTCCAAGCAGTAGTTGCAGCTGCAATGGCAGTACAGGCTTCGGCCTCAGTAGTGTTGTTCCACCCTCTCACATTGAGAGTGCCTCATGCAGTCGCAATTATTTTACTGCAAGAAAAAGTAGCATATCTTTCTCCTGCTAGACATCTTTCCTGTATGACTATACTCTTGAGCCAACCTCATATGACAATTGAACAATGTACAACTTTAAATCCGTCTACCTTGCTCCCGACCCCTGTGGATGGCACACCACACAGCTGCCTGCAGGAGATTGAGCAAAAGACACTGCCTAGAAAAGATCTAACGGAAGTTCCCTTGGATGATGCCGAGGTGACATATTACATGGACGGCTCATGCAGAAGGGGTCCTACAGGACAGAACCTAGTGGGGTATGCAGTAGTTTCTGATACTGAGATTTTAGAAGCAAAGTCTTTACCACACAACTTATCTGCACAAGCAGCAGAATTGATTGCCTTGACAAGGGCATGTACCTTGGCAAAGGGTAAATGTGTGAACATTTTTACTGACAGCCAGTACGCTTTTTCTACTGTACATGTTTTTGCACAACAGTGGAAAAATAGAGGAATGATAACATCTACTGGTAAACCGATTAATCATGCGCAATTTATTTTAGATTTGTTAGAATCCATTCAGTTACCTCAGAAAGTAGCTATATGTAAATGTGTAGCTCATAACAAACAACAAGATGGAATTTCAAAAGGTAATGTGAGAGCTGATACAGCTGCAAAGCAGGCAGCTTCAGCTTCTGAAGTATTTCTTTTGAGTGAGGAATTACAACCTACTGAGATTTTAGATTTAGAAATGTTGAAAACAATGCAGACACTTACTACGAAAATAGAAAAACAGAAATGGATAAAAAGAGGAGCAATTCTTGAGAAAGGGCTGTACATCTCCAAAGAAGGAAAACCAATTTTGCCGTCTAACTTGTTTAGATATGCAGCTTTGTTGAGCCATGGGCAGTGCCATGTCTCAACAGGGGGGATGGTACAGTTAGTGAACCGAGTGTTCACTGCATATGGATTTACAAACTACACAAAAAAGTTTTGTGCAGCATGCCATGTTTGTAACAAGCATCATGCACAAGGGGCATTGAAGCCTAAGCAAGGGAGTTTCCCAACACCACCATACCCTTTCCATACTATCTGTATGGATTTCATAGAACTAAACAAATGCAAAAATAAGAAATATTGTCTTGTCATTATAGATATGTTTTCCAAATGGGTGGAAGCTTTTCCGACCAAAAATCCAGATGCAGTTACTGTTGCAAAAGTCCTTGTTAAAGAAATTATTCCTAGATTTGGCATACCGGAAAAGATCTACAGTGACAATGGCACACACTTTGTAAATCAAACTATACAACAGTTGAGCCGATATTTCAGAATTTCCTTAAAGAACCATTGTGCATACCACCCCCAATCCGCAGGATTAGTAGAGAGGCATAATGGGGTTTTGAAAAACAAACTTAGGAAATTAATTAGTGAGACACAAAAGAACTGGGTGCACTGCCTGCCTCTAGCACTGCTGAGCATGAGAACTGTTCCAAATGCAAAGGGGTTAACTCCTTTTGAAATACTGTTTGGGAGGGCATATTATATACCTCAGTGGAAACCTCTCATGCCTGCAGACCAGGAGGCCGACAGTTCACTTGCAGAATACATAAGATGACTTTTAAGTAATAAACAACTTTTGCAGTTAAATTCTGTTTCAGATAAAGGACAAACCAGACCATCGGAAGCAGCAGTAGTCCCAGGCACGTGGGTCTGGGTGAAAGTCACCAAGAAGAAGAAATGGACCTCACTGAAGTGGGAAGGGCTGTACCAAGTGCTACTGTCAACACCCACTGCAGTCATGATCGCAGAGCGAGCGTCCTGGATTCATCTGACACACTGTAAATTGGTTAAAAACTTTGAACTGGACAAAAAACTTGTTACTGTTACACAAGAACAAAATGACCAGATATGGAACAAATAGAAATGTAGAACAACCTCAGAAGTATTGCATGATCATTCTGTTGACCATACTGATAACATTAATCTTTTTGTTGTGGCCTTTCCTTTTTCCAGCCACACGAGCTGAACTGAATAAACGAGATTCGTTACTTATAGACTGGCATCCGAACTTTAACACTTACCAAGCAATTAAATATGTGTATGCTGAAACTTTTAATGTTTTGAATTGCTGGATCTGCACAACTATACCAACAGCATATGGGGGATTATTAATGACTGCTGTCCCCCTAGGGGTAATGAGACCTGGGAAAATTTGATTTTTGATACTACAACTGTGAAATCACAAGACAAAATAGCATTGTACCTGCCTGTTACACAAAAGGGAATTGTATGTTTTTACAAAAATGATAACTGTACAGGTGGGTTGGAGCAATTGTAATGTGACTGTTCCATACAAATGTTATATCAAAGCTAATAATGCAGGTTATATTTGTGATACAAACTATGACTCTTATTTTGAACTAATGCACAAAATGGTTGATGAAGTACAATGTAATCCTGTTCTTTTTAAACAACTATCTATCATTGATAAGAAAATGTTTCATGCAGGGCAAGTATATATTAATACTAAAGTAGAGAATTGTTATTTTGTGTGTGGGAAAAAGGCATACAAATGGTTACCTGAGAATTGGTCCGGCAGTTGTTTTTTGGGTTATCTGGTTCCAGCCATACGACACACTGCAGTTTTGCCTCAGGGAAGAATTCTAAATGTCAGAGAGGTCACCAAGAAACCTGGAAATCCAATCAAGAGACCTGAGAAGTCAATGGGATGAATCAAAGCAGGCTGTAGAAACCATAACTCCGTGAAAAACAAAGATAAACTGACACACATGGACTTGAGTGACACTATTATATCGTGGGCAGGTATAGCCCCTGCGTATGGCACAGTGAAATCGATTTGGGAGCTGAGAAAACTGTCCAAACTTCTCGAAGTAATGAGCAATGCAACTTTTTCTGCTCTCGAATTTGTGACTGATGAACTGAACGCTATGAGAACTGTGGTACTTCAAAACCGCATGGCTCTTGACTTCACCCTAGAGGCGAAAGGTGGTACGTGCGCTTTAATAAAAGAGGAGTGCTGTTCGTATATTCCTGACAACCAGCATGAGATAAACGACCATCTTGAGATGATTCAGCAAGTGTCGGCCATGACCAAACCAGGCCCAAACCCACTGATGGATTTTTTCCAGAATTTGTTTGTGGGGTGGGGTAGCATCCTAATGAACATCCTGATTGCCATTTTTGTGGGATTACTCCTATTAGGAGTGTGTGTTTGTTGTGGTATTCCCTGCATGAAAAGATTAATCAAAGATTTTATAGACATGTCAGTTTCTGAGACTTTGTATCAAAGTACTGAAATTGAAGAACTGTTGAAAAATGAAACACTTTCATAAGTTTAAACTAAATGACTCACTTAACTACAAATTCTCAACAGAAAGAGGTTAGGAGAAGAAGCAACTGTTTATGCTTTTGAAAATAGAATAAAAAGTATTAACAGGGGGGAAATGTTAGAAAAATATGTACTAATGTATATGTTTAGTGCTTATTAGAAGCTAAAAGGGTTAACACATTTCATTCTATTTTATGTACAGCTTAATTCTGTATGAAATTATAAGATGCTTTTTCAAACTGCAGCATGCTTTCTGAAATTGCAAGATGCTCTCTGACCTAGTATTTGCTAGCACAGCAAAATTCATGTTTATGCCTTTTGGAAATCTACTGAGAAGCAGGTGATTATCTGCTAGGTCAGGAAAATAAATGAATAGAACAATACTGTTTTCTATAATGTTATTGAACTTGAACAATCAGCTCTGTTCGTGTAATGAGAACATGCACAGCTGCAGAAAAGAAAGATACATCAAACAAAAACTGCTTGAAGATATGAACTATAATCTGTACTTGCTTTGTGCTCAAATTAGCCATAGTACCTTGAATGGTAACATTGCATAGTGAGAAGTTGTATCTGACCGGTGGTCATCAAGGCCACGTTGTTTTTCTTAGGAAGTTTTTTTATAAACTTGATATGCCAGCAGAAAATCATGGACAAACAGCTGCTATGAAATAATATTGAAAGAACTTGTGATTTATTACGTCAGCTTGGTAGGCAATGTCTTGTAAGAAATGTATAAGAATAGCTTCACTTCCTGATTCTAGTTAGACAAACTCTGTATTAGCACGTTTTTGTCTCCTTGCTGCAAGATTAAAGTGCCTTAACCTGAACCTGCTGTGTGTTGATCTTTTTGAAGTTGTTTTTCCTTTGACAAAACCCATGAATGAATAGCCACAAAACTGCTTGTAAACCACAATGTGAAGGTAAACTGACCAGATATATAAGTCCTGGCTCTAGATAACCTGGGTGTATCTGTACAGCTGAGAGGAATAGCCTCAGCAGGATATGGGCATTCCATGCAGTTGAGAAAAGCACAAGGAGGGGATCCCCAACTAGCATACTGACAAGATACTGGACCATTTACACAGAACTAGCAGTCTATTGTCTGTAGCTACCCCTCCACAATGGCAGGTGTGTGCCAGAATGTGTAGTCTATATGTCTCAGAATATTGGCCTTAGCTTCCTTCATCCTGTATTTCCCTGGTAAATAACTGTGAGCAAAGAATGATAGCTGTCAGTGCTTGATGACATGATACATCACAGTGTAAAACAGTACATATGTCAGAAAATCTATGCTACAACCAAACATGTCAACCAAGCAGCACAGACAGCAATAGTTACAGTATCCCCTGTATGTTATGCCCATTGTGACTCTCCATATTGGCAACCTATCTACAGCTATCCTGCAGAAACAGTTTGCTAGGTGTAGCTGTAGCACACAAAACCCTGAAATGGAGTCCAATCCTCCTTGGAATGGATGCACACACTCAATATAGAAGGTCATACTGAGCATGTTGCTACACTTAGAGAAATGAAGCCCATGTCTCACAACGTAGTGGACTACAGATATCGGTTATTCACATCTGTATGTGCACACACATCAAATTGTACACCATTGATGCTTCACACACACACATTGGATAGGAATACTCACACATATCTAAGACCAATATAATATAATATGTCAAACATCTACACAAAGAGACATGCAGAAGAGTAAGACAGACAGCGACATAGAGAATCCCATTATGAGGCCTTTCCCTCCCAGTACACATCCCATTGGCCTATATCACATGATGTGCTGATGTCATTCACTGTAGAAATACATTTGGTTAGCCCCCAGCCCTATAGTCTCAGTGGTGCTTGTGCTGTGTGACACTACAGTCCAAATAAGTATCCATGTAGCAGCTGTAATCTCAGTCCTGTCAAATGTTAGGTTGTGTGTGAGTGTGTGTGTTTCTAGATGAATGTGTTTGAGGCCATTCACACACACTAAACTTCCCTTACTCCTCCTTCACCCCTGCTGCTGATGTCACTCACCTTCAAATATACCTTTGGACAGTTCTTCACCATACAAGCTCTGTGGTGCTTGTGATAACTGTGAAATACTATAGTGTAGCAAACTAATTAGGTATGAGTTCTAATACTGGCCCTGGCAACTGTGAAAATTTGTGTGTTTGTGTGAGAGAGTGTGTGTGTTTTTTTGTAGACACCTGTTTTTGTGGTTATTCACACTTACTACACTTCCCTTACCCCTCCATTAGCATTGCTGTTGATGTCACTCACCTTCAAAGACACCCTTGGACAGCTCTCCAACGTATAAGCTCCGTGGTGCTTGTGATAGCTGTGTAATACTATAGTGTAGCAAACTTGTTAGGTAGGAGTTCTAATCCTGGTCCTGGCAACTATGAAAATGTGTGGGTTTGGAGACACCTGATTTTGTGGTCATTCTCACTTACTATACTTCCCTTACCCCTCCTTTAGCACTGCTGCCAATGTCACCCACCTTAGAGGTATGTTTGGAGAATGTTCTACCTATATTCTCTGTGGCATGTGTGATAAATGTGGAACAATGTAATAGTAATAACTACATTGGTAGGGGTTTGAATATCATTCCTGGCAAGTGTGTGTGTGTACATATATCTACATATATATGTCCCTACCTTAAAGATTTTGGCACCATTTACACCCAGTACACTTCTTAGTGCCTGACCTTAGCAGTCCTGCAGATATCATTCACCTTAGAAGTACCTGTTGGAAACCCTAAAGCATGTAAGGTCAGTAGTGCATGTGGTAAATGTGTAACATAATGGTCTGAAAACATAGTTAGATAGAGGTTTGAACCTCACTCCTGGCAAATGTAAATGTGTATGTAGGGTAAAATATTTTTTGAAATCTGTCACCCACTACATCACCCAATGCCAATATTTTCAAGGGCTGGTGATGTTCCTCACCTTAGAAGTACCTTGGGACAACATCCATCCTATAAGCTCTGTGACACGTGCGATAAATGCGTAACACTGTAGTAAAAATATATAGCTAGGTAGGGGTTTGAAACTCAGTACTGGCAAGTGTGTGTGTCATTAGTATCCTGTATGGGTGTTGGTGTGATTGTGTAATAACAGGATCCATTGGGGGGTGGGTTTTGCTAAATTATTATATCGAGAACCTAGTATATGTCCCAATGTCCACATTACAAGGCCAGAAGTTGTCAAACACTGTAGAGGTTGGCGTAGACAACCCACAGCCCAAAATGTGTAGTGCCATGTGCAATGACTATGTAACAGTATGGATTAGTGACAATACAGGCAACCCTTCAAATACTCAGAGACCACTCTCCACCCACGGATCATACACAAACACACTTGGCTAGGCAGCAACCACTACATCAGTAGTTCTCCTGCAAATTGCCTCACAGATAGTACCCACAGTGTGTTTGCAGTGGATTACATGCCTATCAAGCACAACAGTGCCACTGACATCAGAAAGTACTTTGATGTGTTACATCTCCTGACTGAGTGTGTGTTATCAGATGTACCTTGCCTATGACATGGTTGATGTGTTACTGCACTGCCATACCCCTTGGTCTTGCTGCAGGGCCACATCCTGGTGACACACAGAAGCCTAGAACACAAACAGGATACAGCATGTGAGAACACATTCACTCAGCATTAAGAATAGCAATAATGCATCATGGCTTAAACTGTACGCACACTCTGATGTGTATTCCTTACAAATGCCATATGATAGCACCCTACACAGCATTACCTACATAGAATTTATTAAGTTCACCCTGTGCGTCAAACCCATATTTGCATGTCCCTGGATCGATGTTATGGATGTCAGGGATCTGGCACAAGTTTCATCGTATGCACAGGGTGTTGTGGGGGGTTTTCCAGAGCCCTAGGCTGCGCCATTTGGTTGACAGTATGGGTGTGTGTTTGGGGTATGGGAATGGCCTGGCCTGTGCAGGTGTGGTGCATGTGTGTGGAGGTGAGTTTATTGTGATTGTGATTTGTGTGTGTGTGTGTGTGTGTGTGTGTGTGTGTGTGTGTGTGTGTGTGTGTGTGTGTGTGCGCACACATCATGTGGCTGCCCTACACTGATGTTTTCTGGACAACTGTGACCCATACATGGTAGGGTGTACATTTCACCACCTCCAGCCATGGACACGGGAGCTGGATCTGCCAAGGGTATCAATGGCACTACCACTGACAAGACCGGAGGTAGCACTGCTCCCTGATGGTGACGTATGTCTGCTGGATCCGCTACCCTGTTGGGACTGTCCAGGACCACATGCCCATGGCCTGCGGCATCTTGGCGTGGACATCATACCCCCTCACTAGTGCTGGTGTTACTGCCCATATGGGAGCGTGATGGTGCATGGCCACGTGCACGCCCAGATGATCATGGTACTGAGCTACCTTCATGTGGCTGCTGCCTCCCACCTGCCATACATTCAAGCACAGAAACTCCATGG
Organism: Protopterus annectens; assembly: GCF_019279795.1. Classification (NCBI taxonomy): domain Eukaryota; kingdom Metazoa; phylum Chordata; order Ceratodontiformes; family Protopteridae; genus Protopterus; species Protopterus annectens. The sequence goes on from NC_056726.1 coordinate 607,555,362, forward strand.
TGGAAGACTGTCATGACCTGACCCCACCATCTATCTGCGATCTCATTGCCCTCATGTATAGCTGCAATGAGTTCATGAAAATTGCCACAGGCACCAGGGAGATGTTCTTCCACCAGCCTGTTCACTTGTCTGGTGTTACGTTCATTACATGCCTATGCATCCATTATAGACTGAAACATGCAGCTGATTACTGCAGCAGTGGCACTTCCAACATGGGCTGGATAGACAGCCATTCTCCCCCGAGCACCCCTGCCTGCCTGTGTGGGACCTCGCCAGTAGTCTGACTATGGCCAGTGCCTGGGCACTCACTTGCCATAGTCACCACACTTATATGTTCTTTGCCAGCACCCAGCTGTCCTTCTATTATGGCCACTGGTGATGGGGAATGGGTGGGCATTGTGACTGTGTGCGGGGATGGGGTTGATATAGGTGGGATGCCAACTAATGACACAGCTGCAGCCTCTGACAACTCCACTTGTGCCTCACTATGGGTATCATCATGGTCAGAGTTGCCAAACAAAGTAATATCACTTACCCAGCAGGATTGACTGCGACCACCATGGCCACCTGTGAGGAAAAAAGACAACATATGTACATTACTATCGACACTATAAAGTTTGGTGGCACACGCACACTCTCACACTCACACACACACACACACACACACACACACACACACACACACACACACACACACACACACACACACACACACACACACACACACACATACACACACACTCTCACACTCACACACACACACACACACACACACACACACACACACACACACACACACACACACACACACACACACACACAGTGTCCCAAAGGCAATCCTCAGACCTCACATTAGGCAACAGATGAAAGTCATGACACACAGTCAGACCAAAACAGATGCACTCTGGGCCAGTCTTCAGCATCATGCAGTGCATACCTTTCAACTTACCATAACTACTAATTTACACCACTCGGATATGTGAGTGTTTTTATTTGGAGGTAAGCCTTCACCTACAACACACTGCACCCATGTAAACATTACTGATGTTCATCTATATAGCACTGTGGCCAAACTTGCAGAACATACCTACCAACTGTACAGAGTTTCCAATAATATCTACATATGTGGTTCATCTTTCCCATCTGATGCTCATACCTCCTATGTGTGTCTGATACATTACTGGTTGTTCCAGTGGATTGGTGACCCTACTTAATGTCATACTGTGATATGAAGATGGCATAACCTGCAGTACATGTATGTCAAAACAAGGGCAGTTACTGAAAAAACTTCCCAAGCTTACAGTGAATATAGTAAATGTACAAACCCTTTTTAACATGCAATGATTTTGTGACAGATCACATGAGACACCGGTGATATTGCCATAACATTTCCACCATTTCATATGACATATAACCTGTGCACTCCAATCGAAGAACATACACATCAGGTAGGGTTCACATATCGTACATGATATGACTACAATAACTGGGTTGCATAGGGGTGCACACCTGTAAACGGATACTTTGGTAAAGCACCTATTCATCTCATTGCAACATTCGGTACTCTTGGGAAGGTGTGTATCAGCATGGCACATCTTGACATGGAAATGTTTGCACACTCTCCCTTGCAGAACACCTCCAGATCTGTCAGATTGCAAAGCCATCCCCTGTGCACAGCACTTGTCAGTTCACCACACATATTGTGTATTGTATTTAGGTGTGGACTCAGGCTAGGGACCTAAGTAATGGGGAGGGAGAGGTATTGTTATCTGATTCACAATATGAATTGGTCCACAATTAATGCTACATTTATGCATGGGTACAGTATAAACTATGATATTACACAATTTGTTGTCCTTCACCATAGATGTGCACTTTTGTGCATAACTAAACCCCACCCACTGATTTTATTAATTTATCTATTTTACAGTTTGTTTACCAGGATAGTCCATTGGTCAAAGAACAGCCTGTTTTCAATGGAATTCCGTGGAGAAAATCTCAATGAACAGCAATATAATATGAAGACAATGCATTTACTGTTATGCAATAGTATCGAAGAACAATGGTATTACATAACATTAAACAAAATCTACAATTGCAGTGAAGATATGGTTACAAATGTAAAAGGTAAAATTACACACATATATAAGTCAACTAGAATAAGAAAACCCCATTGCTGCATATTTCTGTTACATTTGTTAGAATGTCTAATAACACAGGGTTGCCATTACAGTTGTACATGAAATCTTAGTATAGTTAAAGTAGGATGGGTGATTAGAGGTGAAATTGTTGAATATAAGAAGGGTGGGGCAATAACAAAAAAGAAAAAAAGTAGAGCAAGAGTACGAGTAAATGAGACAAATGAAGATGGTAGTAGTCAGAGAATCTCAGTATGATGAAGAGAAGATAGAAGTAAAGGAGTGTGAGAAACAGGTGAGTCATGTGTGATGAGAGCAGGAACATTCCCAAGACTTCTGATATGGGAATGAAGCAAGGTCTTAAAGGTAGAGTGGTTGTCTGTAGTACCAATAACAGGGGGCAAGGATTTCCAGAGGTGAGCTAAGGAAAAGGATAGTAGGTGTTTACCTGGAGGATGAGCAGGCTTGGGCAGTTAATGAAAACTCTGGTTATTGGATCGTAGAAGTCTGTTGGGTATGTGCATTTTGAAGGAGGATGCAAGGGAGTCATAGATGGAGTGATTACAGATGAGTTTATGGCATGAGTAAGTTGAATGTAGGTAAGATGGTTGGGAAGTTCAAGCAAATTTAATTTGTGTAGGGCATTGCAGTGGTGGTATTTGGATTTATAGCTGGAAGCAAACAGACATTTTCTGATAACAGGAGGATAGCTTTGTTTTTAGAGAAGATTGAAGGTTGGTAAGAAGTGGGGCACCATATAGGATACGATGAATGAAAAAGATGTTACACAGTACCATTTTAGTATTGGGAGTGATATAGCAGTTATGGTGGTAGTATTTTTCCCTGACATATGCATCTCAAGACTCTAGAACACAGTTGTAATAACATCTCAGTACACTGATGTGCACTTTTGGCTTACCTGGATGCTCCTCGCCTGTTGCATGGGTGCCACCCACCTCCACGACTGAAAGTTCTTCTGTAGATCTTCTTATGGGGGCTATCCCAAGGTTGGCCAGGAGCTCCTCCACTGCCGTATGAGGGGGCTGTGTAGATGGCCCCCACCAGTAGTGGAATGGTCCCTCGCTACAGCAGCAGCACATTGCTGGACATGCCAAATCAGGTCACTTGCTCTATGACGTACCTGGCCCAAGTTGTTCACAGTTTGGACAATTTCATCCCACAGTGCAGTCCGCTCCCGCTGGTTTTGGTGACCCTAACCAAAAAGGATGGTATAGTTCTGCAGGATGGCCTCAGTTATGGCCCAAGTCTCCTGCTCATTGCAGTTTGGCTGCCTTGCCATAGCACCTGGAAGACATAAACAAGGAAACACATCACATGACCTCAGACATTGCACATACTTCTTTACAGAGACAGCACATGACTAATTGTCAACAGTGTACACCATATACAAACACATGAGATGCAGCACTGTATGAACATACATTGTACTCCTGGTCCTGTTGTGTCATATCCCCATGAGGGCCAGTACATTTCATAAACCACCATTAACATTTGTGTAGAAGGGTGACAGTGTCTGTGTTCCTTGCAGATGGACTGTCAATGCTGCTCAGACTTGGCTTGCATAATGTATGTAATGGAGCTGGAAGCATATGTCTGAGTTCGTGTAGGATGCAGACTGGAATGTTACCAGTCCCCAAGGGGACTTGCTATTTTTACATTTAAGTGGGCTGTTTGCAGCTGATCCATGATGATGAGGGTAGTGGTGCATGTGGTGTGCATATCCACCTATACTGATTTTGAGCCAGGGTGGTGATGTTTGGGCTAAATGGGTCTGCAGCAGGTTGGCTGTAGTGATGGTGTGTGTGTGTGTATATGCTATGATTGACCTCCATTACAGGGTGGTCTGGGTTGTTCCCTATGAGACCCAAATATGTGAAGATAGCCTTCTGGTTGCCCTCAGTGGATGTGTCCAATTTATACTCATAGTCAGCCTTACAGTAATCCACCTGTGACCTACTATGGTTGTCCAAACAAAGGATGACATGCTGGCCAGTTGATGTCTGCTCCTACTGTCCCTCTGCAGCCATAGTATCCCATTATGTGATTTGTGCACTACTGCTGTCCAGCAAAGATGTTTACTCTACTTTGGTTGAGACAGGTTGTACAAGTTAGGTATTGCTGAGGCCATACAGCTATGTGGGTAGTCATATCAATATTTGTAGTAGGCATGGACACAAGGTCCTAACACAGTTGGACACTTCTCTATTTCCTACATGATACTTCTGCTTATGGCAGTGCCCATGTCTGTGTCAGGACAATGCAACAATCATTAGCTGTGGAAGTGTAACTCTGTTGGATGCAAACACATTAACATTACACATGTGTACAACATGCACAGCTCAGTTACATGCTGTTTTGCATCCCATGTCAGGTGTTATGAGGCAGCCAGGTACACCTACCCATACATGCATACATCTGCACAGGTAATAACTGCTATACATTTCTGTTCTATGTCAGTATGGCACACTGTCATAACACTTTTGTTGCTCAGTCATTCCTGTCAACCTGGTAGGGGGCAACATGTGGAGGATGCCGTAAATACATGGTGAGTTGTGGACAATCATTATTATCACTGTCCTCACATTGCTGTAACACACGTACATCATTTGATATTTGGGTAGCCTTTGCATTCACACTCATACCCTGGAGGATGTGTGTGTGTGTGTGTGTGTGTGTGTGTGTGTGTGTGTGTGTGTGTGTGTGTGTGTGTGTATATATATATATATATATATATATATATATATATATATATATATATATATATATATATATGTGTGTGTGTGTGTGTGTGTGTGTGTGTAATGAGAATAATGGTGGTGTGCACAGCTGTAGTAATTACAGAGGGATAACACTGATCAGTCACAGCATGAGGTAATGGTAAAGGGTGGTGGAAGCTAGGGTAAGAAGGGTGGTGAGGATTACTGATCAGCAGTATGGTTTCATGCCAGGAAAGATCAGTAGAGATGTGACATTTACTATGAAAGTTTTTATGGTGATGTACAGATGAGGTGAGAAGTAGCTGCATTGTGCCTTTGTGGACCTACAGACAGCATATGACAGGATGCCTAGAGGGGAGTTGTGGTATTGTATGAGGAGGTCAGGTGTGGCAGATGTATCTGTAAGAATGCTACAGGATATGTACAAGGCTACTGTGACATCAGTGAGTTCTGGTTTGGGAGTGACAGGTGCATTTAAGGTGGAGGTGGAAATACATCAGGGAGCAGCTGTGAGTCCTTTTTCATGTGCAGTGGTGGTGGACAGCTTGTCAGACATGATCAGACAGAGGTCCCTGTTGACTGTGCTGTTTGCAGATGACATTGTGTTCTGTAGTGAAAGTAGGGAACAGGTTGAGGAGACCCTGGAGAGGTTAACTTATGGTCTAGAGAAGCAAGGAATGTTGGTCAGCAGGACTAAGACAGAATATATGTGCGTGAATGGAAGGGAGGATGGAGGAATGGTGAAGATGCAAGGAGTACAGTTTGCAAAGGTGGATAAATTTAAATACTTGGGAACAACAGTTCAGAGTAATGGGGAGTGTGGGGGTAAGGTAAAGAAGAGACTGCAGGCAAGAATCAGGTGGAGGAGAGGAGTGCCAGGTGTGATTTGTAACAGACAATTACCATTAAGAGTGACAGTGAATGTCTACAAGAGGGTGGGGGAGCCCAGCTGTGTTATATGAGTTGTAGACAGTGGCACTGAAAAATAAGGCAGGAGTCAGAGGTGGATGTGTCAGTGTTTATGACATTAAGATTTGCACTGGGTGTGGTGAGGGTGTACAGGAGTAGGAACATGTATGTTAGGTGGTCAACCCAGGTTGGATGGCTTGGGGCCAAAGGCAGAGAGTGGCAGGATTATGTTTGTTTGGACATGTGATGAGTAGGTATGCTGAGTATATTTGTGAAAGTATGAGGCTGCTGGGTAAGATGAAAAGGGGAAGGCCTGACATAAGGTGTATGTATCTGTTGATAGCAGACATACACCTGATTGGTATGAAAGAGCAATATGCAGAGGGCTGGAAGACATGCAGTCAGATGATCTGATGTGGCGACCCCTAACGGGAACAGCCAAATGAAATGTAAGGAGATGTTGTAATGTCAGTGTTCACAGGTTGCCAATTCTTTGCCAGACATAACACAACAGTTTTAGTATATAACTACAAACCTGAGGCACACATATGGTCAGTATGCATAACACTGGACAGTTGAATGGTATGAACTCATTATATCATATGCAGTTAAACACACACAGCTGCAACAGTATTTCACTATGCAAATACCCTGTACAGGTCCCTCACATTTCTGATACACACATGTATATCATATTAGTACTCATAATTAACATATGGATATATGTGACATCCCACTAGCTGGCCTAGTAGAGTCACAGTCAGTATTGTTCAAACCACACTCCAGTAGTAGTCATATGTGACTGTCTCAGGGGCGTGAGCTGTGTTCTATGTCACTACAGACAGACACATGCTATGGCCATAGGTTCTGATTAGCAGTATATCAGTACAGCAAGTGTTGTTGAGAAACATTTGTTGAACTTCCTTGTTGAACTTCCTATTTACCTCTTTTACATACCCCCTACTACATTCCATTACATGACTACTTGTTTCACATATCTTTATTTTTTTGCCTGTTTCAGTTGCTGTATTTCACAGGTAGTCAGTTGTCTCTCACAGATTTCTTTTTGTAGCCTGGTTGTGATTGTCTTGCTTTTTGTTTGTTTTCTTTCTCTCTTTCTCTCTCTCTCTCTGGTAGATGTAGAAAAATAGCTCTGTTTTGCATATGCAGCAGCTTGACGTTTATAGGTAATGCTCATGATCAGCTGATGGCCTGTGCACGAATTGGAGTCCCTCACTTGCTAATTGCATGTGGAACAGCTGTAGTATTATTCCTATAGCGAACTGCATGGAAACACACTCCTATAACTAAGCACTTCATGTGGGCATTAGCCTTTTTATTCACTGTGAGCAGGACTTCATGTGAGTGTCTGACAAACAGCATCACAGAGGGTAGTTGGAAATACCTCTTAAAACAAACACTGTGGAGACAACTCAACAAACTGGAGGAGGATGTTCCAGACATGGGGACAGAATGTAAGTATTGCTGTTATACATTTGAAGTAATGTTAGTTTAACAGGGTCTGTGTGGATTTGGCTGTTCTGCATGATTTAAAGACTGACATGACAGTGTTATGTAGTTGAGAAAACTCTCACCTGTAGGGCTGTCTGCAGACTGAGCAGAGTTTGGAGTCTTAGATCTGGTGTGTTACTCACACATTTTTTGTCTTTATAAATTCAGTAGCATACTCTGAGGATTGCAGTCAGTAAATGGTAACATCCATGTGTGTTTCTGACTTCATATCCCTCAGAAGACATACGTTACAACAAACCCTGTTATACCAGCAGTTTTCTCAGTTTATAACAGCAATATTTCAATGATGGCCCTGTGTTTGTGCCTCTGTCCCCCAAGTCTGTCACCCTTTGTCCATATGTCATGCAGTAAGAGGTGGATATGTAAGGTATATCATTATTTACTGACATCATTCCTGATATCAACCCAGTGATATATCAGACTGCCAGACATGTTATGTACAGGAGGCTTTATATTTGAGGACAAAACCCAGACATTCTGTTGTAGTGTTTACAGTAGTGAGGTCTGTGTACTTATGGCGACTGTTGACAGAGTGTCAGTATTGCATAGCATTGTATTATGGATATATTGTTTGGCCTGTGTACAGAGTGGAGTAGATGTCAGTGTTCTTGGTCCTTTTTAAACTGACGTTGCATGCTGCTCCAGTTTCTGGTATGCTAGCAGCGTATGTGTTTGTAGGGCCAGACTGAGACATGTCCCACACCACAGTCAGGCATCAGACTACATTGTGAATTGGGCCAGTATATGTAGGGGTAGTGTGTGAGTGGCAAACATGATGATGGGTTTTGTTCCCACAGTCCATATACTGTACTATTAATTAGGCTTACCATTATGTGACTGTGACTGTGTTGAGATTGGTTGTGGGTATGCACTTTCTCACTGGTGTCTGTTACTCCATGCTGTTACATCCCTGTAGTGCCTGCTATATTTGCCATTATATGTGTATTCCCCTATAGGAAAATTGGGTTATTGTTGTGGCAATCTGCCTGTAGTTTAGACAGTGGTTGGTGATATGCCTAGCACCTTAGTGTATTTTTCTAGTGTGATGTTATGTCCAGATATTTGACAGATGTACTGTTGCCTGGCCACCATAAGTGTTGTGCATTTGTGGCAAAGCAGTGGGATGCTGTGAAGATGTATGTCACTAACTAGTGAAAAGTACGTGGGCTTGGGACTTGTGCTCCTCCAGTTAATATGTGTTAGGACAGACAGGAAAGTGTGATTGCATCAACTGTGTGAGCTTATTTACTCCAGTATTTGGGATATATCCCCATTTCGATGGCTTTAAACACCCCCTTTGTCAGGCTTGGTCCACATTTCTTGCACTAAGGAGTTCTGTGTATACCTCTCGACTGACCAGATTGTTTCAGACTGTCCAGGTTTATTGCTCATATTTCTGCTGTATTCCATAGAATTGATTTGTGTGGTACTTTACTATGATGATTTTATGATGTCTGTCAGTAACTGATGGAGTACATTTCGGTTTCAGAACTGCCTTCCTTCAGAACATGTATGCTGACACAAACCCTGTTACTGTAGCAACATTCTACATTTATAGCTGCAATACTTACATTACATCCCCTTGCACTAAGAGGTTGAGAGTTATGGTGCTGAGGTATGACTCCACTACATGTTATGGGCATATTTTATATATATATATATATATATATATATATATATATATATATATATATGTGTGTGTGTGTGTGTGTGTGTGTAATGTGTATATATATATATATATATATATATATATATATATATATATATATATATATATATGTATCCTTTTTATGTGTAAATATGAGCGTTGTATATTCCTTCTCAGATGTATCTCACCATATTTATCTGATATGTGTATACTTAGATATAGAAACATGACTGATTCCAGAGTGTTTTCACTAATAAGTAGTAAAAAATTGTAGTACTCAAAGCAGTTTTTCACTACCACTCAGTACGTGTACTGAATAATATATTTGAAAAAGTGACCAAGTCTTGCAGCTTAGATGGCTTACTGGTTAAATGCTGTGAGTATAGTGTACTGTGTCCTGGGTTCAAAACCTGCACGGGTGTTTTATTTTGTTGCTGGGCAGAACAAGTGCTGATGGAGATAGGGTGATTAAGGTGCTTTAAAGCAGCTTTAAGTGGTTTTGCGTGGGTTTGTGCGAAACTAAGTGGTGCTAACATATGATTAAACGAATACGCACTTACACCGTGTAGCCTTTGCTTACCAGTGTGCAAATCTGCTTAACATTTAGATTTAAGCAATGCTTAAACCTGCTAAATATAGCTTAGCCCTAGTAATCAGTGATCGCATTCCAGTCTGATAAAATAGCAGGGTAATGATATCTTTAATAAGTGTATTTAATTCCATGTATATAACATGCTTCGACGTGCTGTCATTACAGTAGCAAGGGGTGTGAGTATACTCTATGGTACACCTGAGTATACATGGGTAGAACCACAATCTTTTCTCTTTGTATTTGTTTCATACTTGGGTAGTATCCCAGGTTGTATGCAATCACACTTGCATGAATTGTATCATTACATTACTGCTTTTAGCAGTGCTTTTCCAAGTAAGAGTAGATTGCAGTTTGTAGTACTGGAACCATACACCCCTGCATGCCAAGCTGGACTCTAAGTACTGACTATCTTGTTCTTGGTATTTGAGCTGTATGTTTTTATAAATCTCTTGTTGGATATTGATCTGATATGTTGATATTAACCGTAGACTACTATGTTTTTTAGGACATGTCATTGAGGACTGCTGTCATGTAGTAATGGCATACCTTTCAGTTTCAGACGTCTATCTTTCAAAACATTCATCCTAATGCATAACCTATTGGCTATTTACTTTCTGTCTGTCCTCTTTACAGATGTGCAGATATCAGGTATTGGTATGGTCATACTGCTATGTCCATGCCCACATTGTATTGTGCTGTGGGCTTGGACACTGCTGCTAGTTCCGACATATGGGACATTCCCTAATGTGGGCCTTGCCCCTTTTCCTTGCCTGTGTGAGGGACATTACAGAGGTGGTGACCTACAGATTCACATACAGTAGGTGGCAGTATGTCACAGGACAGGTAATGTGAAGACAGCCAACCAACATGGGGGATATATCCCAGATTTGTGAACAGTTTCTATGTCATCAGTGCTGTTATACACATGGTGGACTGATAGATTGGCAGAGTTTGTGTGGGCATGCATTTAGTGAGAGATGTCACAACTCACAGTGATATGTCTCTGACATATCTCTCCACTGGCACGCTGTCCACAGACTGGCCACATATCTGCCTGTTATGTTTTCTCTATTCCCCAGACAGTTGCTGTCCTTGGTAAATCAGTCATGGACTCTGCGGAATGCAGTCAGTAAATACTCACATATATTGGTATTACCAATGTCATATTCCTCATAAAGTATGTTACAACAAACCCAGTGACATCTGCAACTGTCTCAATGTATGACAGCAGTATGTCCAATCTACCCCTGTGTTTGTGCCTCTGTTCCCACCTAGTGGTATAGGGCTTGATGCCTAGCTTAGTGAGTTATTGCATGATTCCTGAGTGGGGAATGTTATCAAAGGCTTTGGGCAGATCAAGGTAGGCTATATGTGCCTCCTTGCCTTCATCCACAGCTCAGATGACTGATGCCAAGACGTTTACCAGGTTGAATGACCAGGTAGGACCTACCCTTCACAAAAGTAAACTGTGCGGAATCCTGAGTCTGCAGATTCCCATATCCCTGTTTATTAGGTGCATGATGATGCATTCCATAGCTTCACATAACAGACTTGTCAGGCAGTTGGGTAGTATTTCCCAGAGTCTGTAGTCACACCTCGTTTGTTGAGAGTGGTTACTGTAGCAGCGCACAATTCAGTAGAGACAAAGCCTGAGGTGAGGCTGTGCTTGAAAAGGGTACACAGGTGAGGTGCCAGGTCACTCTGTAGTTCATGTAGAACATAGTCAGGGATATTGTCAGGTCCCATAGAAGCTGTATTTTTGGCCTTGGACAGTGGTATTTGGCAGTGTACTGGTATTGTGATTGGT